>NC_053120.1:951155-988655 GCF_010015445.1 Perca fluviatilis
AAACACACACATACACACACACTCACTCTCACACACACTCATACATACACACACACACTCACACTCACTCTCACACACACACACACTCTCACACACACATACACACACACACACACACACACTGTAAAAAGCAGAGGTTTAATTTATTGATTCTTTGTTCTAACTCTTCAGGATCAGTCAGCAGAAGTCACAACGGTTTTGACGCTATTTTACACGTTATTTTCACTGTTTTTATGTTTTTAATGCTTTTTCCAAACTTTTATTATAAATCAGTGCAAAAACTATTCAAAATAAAACCCAAATACTGCATGTCAGAGAAACGGGAATACAGGAAATAATTTCATAATATGACAGAAACCAAAAAACAAAGTGTTTACCTGACTGATGAAGACAAATATATAATCAGTTTAAGATTTATTTATTTTGATTAGGACAATGCACATTAATCAACATTTCTGTAAATGCGCCAGTGTTAGCCAGTCGGCTAATCTTCAACTGTAGTCCTAGTTACCCAACAGTCTTTATTGTGGGAAGAAACCAGAGCACCCGGAGGAAACCCACGCAAGCACGGGGAGAACATACAAACTCCTCACAGAAAGGCCTGAGACGACCTGGGTTAGTACCCAGAACCTTCTTGCTATGAGGCAGAAGTGCTAACTGCTGAGCCACCACCATATTCAGGATGGTGTTAAATAAAGTGTGTGTGTGTGTGTGTGTGTGTGTGTGTCTGTATTAGTGTTCCTCTGCTGCCCTCTGCAGGTCATTCTGACTCACTGTCTCTGAGTCTGAGCAGGTTTTATTATCAATAACACAACTTTATATCAAGTTTCATGGTTTCCTTCCTTTGTCTTTGTGTATAAATAGCCAAACAAGGTTTTTCAAGTGTTCTGTAATAATATTTTGAGTGATCATCACTACAGATTTGTACATTTTTAGGGTTCCTGGCAGCTCTATTCTTTGATAAATGGACCATACTTATAGCTGGTTTTTACCCATGATGCACTTGGGTTCAGGACAGTTTAAAAGGTTTTAAAAAACCTTTTTCCAATGCTTTTGACGCTTTTTTCAACGTTGGTTTCGGTGCTTCTGGTGCATTTATATCCGAGATAAACTGAATCAATAATAATAATAATAATAATAATAATAATAAAGTCAGGAACTCACTGGCGACCCCCAGCCTTTAGTTGTTGAGGCTTTCAACGTTGTTTTCCTGACGTTTTTGACCATCGTTTCCACGCTTTTATATGGAAGATAAACTAGTGTTGTAACGACTGATATCCAATCAGAAATCAGGAAATGATTGTTGATACCGCTCCTACAGATGTTCTGATAAATGGGTTTTTCTTCTTCTTCTTCTCTCTCTGTGTGTCAGACTCTCCAGATGGGGATCAGCCATTTCTCGGGTCTGTTCGTGTTGCTGTGTGTGGGCGTGGCTGGAGCACTGTTGACCCTCGCCGGAGAACACGCCTTCTACCAACTCGTCCTGCCGCACATCCGTCGGCGCCAGAACCTCAAATACTGGCTGCACACATCACAGGTACAAATATATATATAATATAATATATAATAAATACTGGCTGCACACATCACAGGTACAAATATATACATATATATATATATTAGAGATTGAACATGCCCCAGATCCGTCTGTTTGTGTGTTCTACTTCCTGTTTGTGAGTTCTACTTCCTGTTTGTGTGTGTTGACAGAAGATTCACCGTGCTCTGAACATGACGTATGAAGACGTGAAGAGGCAGCGAGCCGACAAAGACAAAAGGTTGGTGTCTGATGTCATCAAGGCACAGGAGGATCATGGGAGGCATTTTACATCTTACTTAGAAACACATCCCATAAACATGTTGATTAGAAACAGATCACCGTGTTTATTTGGTCTGTTCGTGCAGTGAAGACATCCCATAATCAGGGAAAAACACAATCTGCAGATTGGTTTTATAGGTGCCCTGCCACACAAATCCATTTTTCCTTGTATTTGTTGAAATATGTTAGGTCCATATATGTGTTTGTGTTATATGTGTTGAATGTGAAAATGAACTGCTGCCCTCCTCTGTCAGCTTTAAGCAGAAAAATCAGGCCAATTACAACAGCTGGTCAGTCTGACGTGGTGTTACCTGAGCTCATTACTATTCATGAGCTTGCCAAGTTGCACTGGGTAAAGGATGCTGATAGCCACATTCTCATTGGCTAACAGTTAGCCAATCAGAGTCAAGCAGCTTAGCTCGTTGAATATTAATGAGAACTGGCAGAAATCGAGCTGAGTCTTTCTGCAGGCTTTCTGTACCAAACTAGAATGGTTTGAAACAAGGTAACCAAGTTACAGAGTCCATGGTAGAACGTCAGACATTAACACAAAGTCATGAAATACGTGTGGCAGGCCACCTTTAAGTAGATTCACATGTCTGCGAGCGGCACAAAATGTCCTACATTGTGACCAACCATGATGTATGAAGAGTGAAAACTGTAGGGGAGAGAGCAATTTGTTTGGAAGAATTCCAGAGAATCTTACTGCAGCTCCCCCCTCTGTCCTCCCCTCTGGCTCTCAACATTCCGGCCCCATACACACACATTGGAAAATCTGAAACGGTCTGAAAACTGGACGATACATAAACTTGATATCAGAATGCCCATTCAGCCCAATAAAGTCTTGTCTTCGGTTTAAACTTTTAATATTTTTCCACATTAAAGTATGGCAATACAGTATGGCCCCAAAGAGGGGTTGTTTTGAGATATGTTGAGCTATTTCCCGAAGATTTCCCATTACAGTCTATGGGAAATTTTGCGCAGTTTTTTGCTGATTACGTGAAAACCGTGCAGCAAAACTCTTAGAAAAGTCATAGCACACCATTCCCGATCATTACACACGTTTTGATGTATTTTGTGTGCATTTGTTGGCAACGCTCCGTGACTAGTAGCGGGACAAAAATGTGGCGGAATAATAAGTATGCGGGATAATAAATACTGGCTGCACACATCACAGGAATTTTTGCTTCTTATCAATGGCTGTTTCCAAGGTAACGAATGACCTGTTTCTCTGTTTCTTTTCAGCTGTAACCTGGAGAAGTCTCAGCCCCCCCCAGGCCCCCCCGCCCCCCCACCCCCCGGAGCGTCGGCCAAGTGGAACAACGAGGCCAGTAAGGACGCTGCCGCCACTGCCGCCGCTAAGGATGCCCGAGACTTCAAGCGAGTCCACTTCAACCTGGAGACCCTCAACACGCGCCGCCTGCTCGCTCGCATCGCTACTTCTGAAGCCAAGGGAGGCGTGGCCAAGCCTGACGGGATGGGGGCAGCCACGCTGAGGGCGGGGCCTAACAGCAGACTGGGGGAAGCAGCGGGGCCTAACAGCAGACTGTGTGAGAACGGAGGACCGGGTGCTTCTCTGGCCAGCCTGGTGCTCTCCCTTCCCTCCTCCTCCTCCTCCTCTACTTCCTGCTCCACCCGCCACAGTTTACCCAACACGTCTACGGCTGGAGCCCCGCCCCCAGCGGCTGGAGCCCCGCCCCCAGTGGCGATGGAGCCGCCGCGGCCCGGCGAGCTTCAGGAGCTGCAGGAACAGATCGATGAAATGAGGGACAAACTGAGGACGGCATTAGCCAGGAGGGCCCACATCCAGACTTCTCTGAACAAACCTGTTGCCACGGTGACAGACAACATGACAACAGCAGTAGGAGCAGCGTCCGCTGGCGCCCCGCCCGCTGGCGCCTCGCCCGCTTGCGCCACGCCCGCATGCGCCACGCCCACTGGCGCCCCGGTAACACCTTTCCCTGCTAACATGAAAAGCGTGACGACCATGACGGACCCGCCTCACAAAGTCCTGTCCAAAGTCCGGCCCTTCCACAGCAGAACGACCAATCAGAGGAGGTGATGCTCACTGTACCTGGCGCCCATTTTAAACTGTGATCCAGAATTAAAACCTGCAGAATTCAGCAGACTGTTTTTCTGCTCTGGGTGGCGATGTGTTAACATGTTTGATTTCATTTGGTTTTTGAATGTATTTAAAATGTGTGTGAGTTCCGTGTGGCCGTGCTCATCAACCTTTACACAAGGTGGACATTTTAAACTTGCGGAAAGGGGAATGAATCAGGGTTTTATTTTGAAATGCCAAAGTTAAACACAAGAAAGTAAGTCGTTAGAAGTCAGAAACAAACATCAGAGTTTCTGATCTGATGTTTTGTCAGAAACATGTCATACAACCCAATAACTACTTTAGACTGAAAGACCTATATCACCAAAACACGCCCACGTTATCACTTTTTGACATGCTATACTACGACTTTTTATGACTTTTTTCGACATACTATACATAAGTCAGATTCATGTCCTGTTTGAAAGCCTCTGGTGAAGGCCAACACTAGATTTAACACACTTTCAATCATGACTTTGACATTAGAAACATTTGATAACAATGAAAATGTTCTTAAAGAACACAAGGGCATATGTTTATACATTTGGTTAGTACACTGATAAGTGTTAATGAAGTTTCAGCCTAATGAAAGAATGTGAATGTTGAATGTGACGATTCTTCAGTTCACGTCAAACAGTTTCAAATGGCCGCCGCTGGTTTCAGGAACGTTAGTGAGTTTTGACGGTGCAAAAACAGGACTTCCTGTGAGGCTGAACGCAGCAGCAACTTGACCCGATGTGGGTCAAGTGCAGATGTGAGTTAGGCATGCGTCACTTTGCGACAGCCCCACACAGATAGGCTAGCAGATCTGTTTTGCTGTTAGTTCTAGATTAGAGGCTGAAGTAGCCTCCAAGAACCTGCTAACGAGAGACTTCTGTAATGTCAATACAATAAAAATGGACCTACATAACCAAGTTGGTTCACTGCTGGCTACAAGTTAGCAATCAAACACAACAAAGGCTGTCACTGGAATGGCGTTGTGAGCTAACGTTAGCCATCAAACAATCATAGATAGCTAAAACGTTTACCGGATCCGGATCCCTTGGCGTTATGCCGTAAGCCGTTTAAATCTGAGCATGCAAACTCACATCTGCACTCGACTCGCATCGGGTAGTGACAGCGAGTCGCGCATGTCCAGAACGGCCGCCATCTTTGATGCTAGCTACGGCAACACCACTTGGACAAACAACTTAGTTACCGAATGACGCCATACCATACACAGAAAACTCCATATATATATATATATATATATATATATATATATATATATATATATATATATATTCATTGCATTAAGCTATTGCAGTTTTTCATGGGCAGTTGGTAGTTGTGTTTAGACGCCTGTAACTACGTAATGCGGCGGTTCTTACAAAATATGAAGGGTTGCACTTTTTTTTAACAGAAATGCGATACAGTGCATCATGTAATAGCCAACTAAAATGTTTATTTTATGGATTCTAGGGTGAATACCATAATGGTGACTCAAAATTTGAATTAAATTTGTTCAGTAGATTGCCTTTCATTGGTCAATACACGTCACTACATTTATTACATAATGCGTTCAGGGTTTTTATTACAAAATGCGGCAGATTTTTACATAATGCCGGTGTTATTACATAATGCCAGTGTTATTACATATTGCATTATTACATAATGCGTTGTCACACCGCCAACAGGTGACTTTGAGCCGGTACAGGTGCCGCCAGATGATGGTGCTTTCAGGGGCCATGGAAGTTGAGTTTAGCCCAGAAAAAGTGAGCGTCATTCAGCCACAACAGTTAACTTTAGGCCCTGAAACAACTGGTTAAGTTTAGGAGAGAGATGGCGGTTTGGTTCGATGAACGAAAACCATTTCCTGGATGAAAGTATTTCGTTTTCGCACTTCGTCCAATTGGTGTGGCCATAGCTATCTGTCACAGATGGCGACTCACATCGTGTCTTGACACGCGTCACCAACAAACATCAGAGAACTGAAAAATACAGCAAGTAAACGCAGCACCAACCCCAACGGACCGCGGTGGAGACTCTGATCATTGCTGTCCAAGAGTTCTTTATGTGACAACACTTTCACTTAATGTTATGGGAAAGATTAAAGTTTACAAAGCATCACTTAACCCTCCTGTTGTCTTCCTGTCAACCATGAACTTGTTGTCCTTCTGGGGACAAAATTGAAAATTATCTTTTTTTGGTGCTTTTTAAACGCTTTTTTTTTTATACATTGTCAATAAAACCAAATTTACATTACATAAAACCTAATTTTTGAGTTTGAAAAAAATCTGAAATTGTGAATTATTTTGACTAATTGTTAAGATCAGAGGATGTTGAGTGGATCACAGACTAGTTTATGTCAAACTTTAGTCAGGATACTGTTTTAAAACCATTTAATCACCTTTTTTCAAATGCTATGAAATTGAATAAAACACCCAAAATTCAATGTAAGTAAATCATTAATTTGACCTGCAAATGACATCCAAGTCATTTTGGGGCAATTTGGTTGTAAGAAACTCATATTTCTGATATAAAAAACCTTTATAAATGGGTCAAATTTGACATGCCATTTGGTCACTTTAAAGGGGGTAATTTTCCTTAGAAAGTCCTTCATTAATACAAATAATCCAATAAAACCATCATGTATCCATAAATACCTCTGGATCTGCTAAAAGGGTTTTTATTCGAAAACTGCGATAAGATAATCTTTAAAATATCTAAATATATTATAATCCATTTATTTATCTAGTTAAAATAACATTTAATGGATTTAATGGTCTCAACGTATTATTTTGAAGGTAAAAGCTTGAACATGTTTATCTGCAGAGTTTGAGTGCTTTTTAAAAGTTTGAACTTATTGTTGGGTTGTTAAATGGATTATTATTTATTAGAGGAATTATCTGCAGGGCTTTTCAAATGTTCTGTTACCATGGTCACATATTTTTGGAAAAATTATAAAGGAAATAAACGTGTTTCTAAATTTAAGTCTTCTTTTATCACTTTATTTTTTTTTAAACAAAAACACGTTGAAAATGTATTCGACATATTAAACTGACGGTTTATGACTTTGTATTACTTTTTTGATATACTGTATGACTTTTGACATATTACTTTTTATAACTTTTTTACACATACTATACTATGACTTTTTAGACATACTATACTATGACTTTTTTCGCCATCCTATAATATGACTTTTTGACTTTTCGACATACTATACTATGACTTTTTCAACATACTATACTATGACTTTTTCAACATACTATACTATGACTTTTGTCGACATAGTATATTATGACTTCTTTCGACATACTATACTATGACTTTATAACTTTCTTACTACACTAAATATAAGTAAATACAAGTAAATATGTCGGAATTGCTGTTTTTCAGGGGAGGACCATCTGAAATCCCTTTCAGAAAGGTGACGTTTGTCCTTTACTGAGGAGGTTAACTTCCTGTTTCTCTGCAGAAGAAAGAAGTGACACGGAGACACAGTTAGTGTGCAAACAGCTGTGGTTGTGCACTGCTTTACTGGTTTCACTGGACAGTTAAATACAGTTTGATGAGTTTCAGGCTTCAGATGGACTAACGAGGCTACAGTCATCCAGCAGAGAGGCACCAAGAAGTCAAATAAACAAATCCCTCCACAGTCCATCACTTTGGTTCACTTCCTGTCTCTGATGCTGGTGTCACACTTCAGGCTCCGCCTCCTTCACCACACACACACACACACACACACACACACACACACACACACACACACACACACACACACACACACACACACACACACACACACACACACACACACACACACACACACACAC
The DNA here is from genome assembly GCF_010015445.1 of Perca fluviatilis. Classification (NCBI taxonomy): domain Eukaryota; kingdom Metazoa; phylum Chordata; class Actinopteri; order Perciformes; family Percidae; genus Perca; species Perca fluviatilis. Next base: position 958,891 of record NC_053120.1, read on the forward strand.
ACACACACACACACACACACACACAGGTCACGGTGTGTTCAGGTGACTGATTTCAGCCAATTAAACGCAGAGTTATTAAGAGTGTCTATGGTTAGGGGCATTAGATGGATCCATTACTTCACTATGGAACAGCATCAGGGACACGTGATGTATTTATGTTCTGAGTTTAAAGATAAAAATAACTTTTCTGTCACAATTCTGACTTTAAATTCAAATACATTTTTACTTGTGGCCCTAATTCTCCAGGTCAATAATCAGGACTTTTATCATGGTAAAACACACTTCATTCAAAGTGGACAGAAACTAAATAAAACTACCAAAAGCCGTCTTGGTTCATCTTTCCACTGTTCCAACAATCACCACTCTGGTTTGGTTGAAATAAACCCTTAATTCACCCATTTACATGTGGAGATATGCTGGCTCTATACACGCTAAAAGTCCTGATTATTTACATTGAGTCTGGTGGAGTTTGGTGATGGTGATTTCATGTTAAACTAAAAGGATCTTATTAAAGAAAAAAAAAACATGCAAAAATAGTGTGCAGGTTGAAAAAAAAACTGAAGTTACCCTTATCCGCCGTGTTTGGTGACTTAGATATTTTTTTTAAAGGTGAAAATAATGTGGGTTTTTACTGAAACACATCTGAAGTCAGGTAGTCGACGCTGACGTTTACGAGGAGCACCTGAACGCACCAGCAGACATGTTAAGAGCCCTGTGGCAGGGGGCGGGGCCTGAGGTGTGACACAGCCGCCGTCATAATGCACAACCAATCAGCTGCCTCCGTCGGCTGCCGGAGTCTCCGAAGCGTCCGAAGGATTATTGATAAGGCATCCGTTCTGATCCACCGCCGCGATCAAAAACTACGTCCTGTTCCCAAAGAGTCTGTACTTTTCAAAATAAAAGCAGATGAAAACAGAAAGCATCACAGTTCAGTTTGGGCTTCAGTCTGTCAGAATCAGGGCGGCTCTGTTACTGATCACTAATGGATCAAAAAACAGACCAAAACACATCTAAGAATTTAAACTGCTTGGTATTTTATATATCATGAAGAGGTCTTTGTTTCCCTGTCAGAAAACCAAAACCAGAACTAGAACCAGAACCAACAACAATAACAAGACAGGGGCTATCGGGATCGGCCCAGACAAACTGCTGCATCCCGACACACAAACTCAGGATGTTTTTACAGTTTTCAACGGTGAAACTGAATGAAAATCTGAAGAATTTAGCAGAATTTAGCGTTGCTCGGGGTGGAGATGTTACAACATTGTGAGATTTATTATATTTGTTTTAAATCAGCGAAAACATCTGCACATTCAAGGATCTAAAACGGATCAAAATCCAGACCAGAGCGGAGTTCAGACTTCAAACTGATTGGTTCCCTTTGACAGGAAACAACCACCAAACATCGCTACTGGCCCAGAGGAATCCGTGCATCATACGGTTTATCATTAATTTAAGATTTGATCAGCACACCCAGATTAGGCAGATTATTTTGTATATAAACAGCTGACAGGAAACTGAAGATCTTTGAGTTGTGGACAAAACAAGACATGTGAGGACATCGTCTTGGGGAACACTGATCCACATGTAAGAGACCGAACTACTCATCCATTCATCCAGAGAACAATCTTGCGGACCCTGCGGTTGGAACAAACTGAACTAATTAATTTAGTTTTCGTTTAAAATAAGAAGTGTGTTTGTTCAGTGATGGTCCAATCACAGACCAGAGCCCTGATCAGCTGACAGACTGAGCAGCGTGTCAGACTCTCAGGACGGCGTCTGCGGCCGCTGTGGCGCTCTGCAGTCTGTACCTGTGCAGCTCTGTGGGGGGGGGCAGTCTGTGTTTGGGCGGGGCCCCGCCCCCTCTGACCCCTCCTGCCCTCTGATTGGAGGATCTCCTCCTGTGGCTTTAATTTCTACTGAAACAACATTCAAATCTTCCATTCCTGCTCCTTTTTCTCCCCTTTCTTCTACCGTTTCGCTCTGTCTGTCTTTTTCTTCTCCTCCTCCTCCTCTTTCTCCTCTTCTGTCTCCTCCCGTTTCTCTTCCGTCCACCCAGACCTCTGCCACCACGCTGGCGCCCGCTGCATCTCCGGCGGCGCTCAGAGCTTCGGTAAAGATGGCCGCTGTCTGAGAGACCCAGTTCAGCTCTGCCCTCACCTCTCCCGCTCCTGTAGGCATGGTGGCGTTTGGCTCGCTGTGTGGTGTTTGCGGGGTGGCGAGTGGGTCAGTGTTTTCCTGTTCTGGTTCTGTCCCAGCGGCTGTAGTGGCAGCGTTGTTGTTGAGGTTGTCCTGCAGCGCCTGTGCCTGGTTGTTGGCCGGCTGACCCTCTGGCTGACCTGCTGGCTGACCCTCTGGCTGACCTGCTGGCTGACCCGCCTGCTGACCTGCTGGCTGACCCGCCTGTTGCTGACCCGCCTGCTGGTTCTGCAGAAGCATCTCCTGGATCCGGATCTGCTGCAGGATGGCAGGAAGCTCGTAGTGGTGAAAAAAGTAGATCATAGAGTGCTGAACAGGAATAAGAAGAAGATGTTAGTGACGGAATATTTAGTTTAGTTTAGTTGCACAAAGAAACCCACCAAACTCCATATAAAAAATCAGGACTTTTATCATCGTAAAACACACTTAATTCAAAGTGGACAGAAACTAAATAAAACTATCAAAAGCCGTCTTGGTTCATCTTTCCACTGTTCCAACAATCACCACTCTGGTTTGGTTGAAATAAAGCCTTAATTCACCCATTTACATGTGGAGATATGCTGGCTCTATACACGCTAAAAGTCCTGATTATTTACATGGAGTCTGGTGGAGATATGCTGGCTCATATACACGCTTAAAAATCCTGATTATTTACATGGAGTCTGGTGGAGATATGCTGGCTCTATACACGCTAAAAGTCCTGATTATTTACATGGAGTCTGGTGGAGATATGCTGACTCTATACACGCTAAAAGTCCTGATTATTTACATGGAGTCTGGTGGAGATATGCTGGCTCTATACACGCTAAAAGTCCTGATTATTTACATGGAGTCTGGTGGAGATATGCTGACTCTATACACGCTAAAAGTCCTGATTATTTACATGGAGTCTGGTGGAGTTTGGTGATGGTGATTTCGGGGCTGTTTCATGTTTAACTAAAAGGATCTTACTCTTTAAATAAAGGTCTATCTCTGTAGGGATCCATCCCATAATGTTGTCAGACACTTAATAATAATAATTATAATAATTATAATTAATAATAACTTAATAATAATTAATAATAATGTGAGTCTGTCAGCAGCAACAACAGAACTTTTAGTGACTCTAACTGCTGCTGAACATTAGTCCTGTAGAGTTACATTACAGCTTGGTTCTAGTTTAATAATGGACCAGTTTCACAGATTGTTGTTCCATCAGACACTCAGACACAAACATGGAGACAGAGAGTCCAGGTGTTAGGGTGTCTTCCTGTAAGTGTGAAGATGATGAAGGTGTTTCTGACCTGGATGAAGAGCCAGGATGTGACCAGCGCCAGGCTGCTGTACTGACCGTTGAAGCGGTAGTGATAGGCGTGAAGGCAAAGTGGTAAAAAAAAAACAAAACCCAAAAAAAAAACTTTTATAGTCTCTAACTCATAGATTTATAGTTAATAGTTAGTGTGCTGTGATTGGTCCAGTCCCGTGCCTCTGGGCGTGATTCTACAGAGCCAATGGCGCCCGGCGGTGCTGGTCATGTGACTCACCTGAGCCAGTGGCGTTTGCTGGTGTTGGTGTGGCAGCAGATGGCGTCGTACTGGTCGGCCAGCCACACGATGAGGATGATGTAGAACGCCGTCGTCGTGTCGTTGAAGAACTCCGACATGATGGCCTCCATGCCTGCCGACAGGAAGTGACATCACAGGCTCAGGGTTTAAAACCCTCCAACCAATCAGCGAGACTCGAGCAGAGACGACAGCTCGGGTATATTTTCAGAATAAACCATTTCATATTTTAAGAAAAGGTTGTAATATTTAGAGATTAAAGGTTGTAATATTACGAGAGAAAAAAGTCAATGTTTCTTTTAGCGGGACAAAACCTCCAACCAATCAGAGAGACTCATTTGTTCCTCTCTCAGTCAAGCTCATTACTGAGCAGCGATGAACGTATGACTATGAATTCATTAATGTATATGTGACTGAATGTATGTATGGATATGAACGGATGAATGAATGTTTATTTATAACTGAATGTATGGAGGAATGATTGTAAGGCATGTATGGGAGAACAGAAGGATGGCTTTTTTGCACAAGTATAGAAAATGGTAATTGGTAATTTGCAGAGCTCTCTGAGGAGCCCAAATGTTTCCTGTACATTTGTCTTCTAACTGTTTGAGCCCTGTGCTTGTTGTGTGTCTGTTGTATTTCTTGCAGCAATTTCTCCCAGTGTACAAACCTCCTCAGGGAGACTAATACAGAAAGTTTGACTTTTGACTCGAGCAGAGACGACACAACTTTTATCTGATGAAGCTGTGTGGCGCTGCAGCTCTAGACGTCAAAAGATACATTCAGCGCCACGTCTGCTCCTCCAACGGTCCGCGGTCAATGCAGCCGAAGCTTTAGACTAGACTTCAGCCTGGTCCTGCCTCAACTCGCGCTCCGACCTCATGTCCAGGGACATAGCTCAAGTTTTCGGGGTGTGGACTGATGTGGGCTGGTGTGGGCTGATGTGGGCTTACCAACGAGGGCCAGGATGACGGTGAGCAGAGGGGCTGCTGGGAAGGCGATGGTCATGTTCATCTCCAGCATCTGAAGAAGATCCACTGAGGAGGAACAGACCGACACACAGCTGAAGGTTAGATATTCTGTTCTCAGTCACTTCTAAACTTCTCAAACTGTTTGAAATGTAAAACACTGAACTGGATTAAACTGCATTGGATGGCCAAGGAATGACTCGACCCGCCTACTTTCCCTCCGATTGGTCGGGATGGGAATCGGTGCTAAAAGGGTACTTTAAAACAAACCAAGAGCACCAAACGACCGTCTTGTCGGGGACATTAAAGAACGACTTGTGTATTGCTACATAACAACAATGAACGCAGCGCTCCAGGGGCCGAAATTAACACTCGCCAAATGCGGGTGATTTTTCTGTTTGGCGAGTAAATTTCGGAGAGCTATCTGCCAAATGGTGAGTACATGTTTGTACCAAAATAGTTTGGTCAACATGTTTTTTTCAGTCTTCTTTTTGGTGAAGGTGCAGCTACGTTCTTCTGTTCCTCTGCTGTCTGCATGTCGGAAGTTCGCTGGTGCAGACATGCACACGCACACACACACACACACACACACGCACGCACACACACACACACGCACACACACACAGACACACGCACACACACGCACATACACACACAGACACGCATGCACACACACAACGTTACAGACACACACAAATACATACACACACACACGCACACAGAGACACGCACACACAAAGTTACAGACACACACACACACACACCTACACACCTACATACACACACAGACACGCATGCACACACACAACGTTACAGACACACACACAAATACATACACACACACACAAAGTTACAGACAGACAGACAGACAGACAGACAGACAGACAGACAGACAGACACACACACACACACGCAAAAAAACCAACAACTGCTGTTTAATATTTGGGTCGGTAAAAAATATGCCTGGCCGGGGGATTTTCTATCTACTCGCCAACTTGGCCGGTGAGTCAAAAAGTTAATTTGGGACACTGGTTGCATCATGGCGGTGTAGTTTCTCCGCCAGCATACAGACGCACGGTCAGCATTTAAACCGTGTTGAAGCCAGTTACTAGCTAACGGTAGGCTAACGTTACCGTGTTGACTAGCATCACGTGCAGCGCTGCTTCTGTTGGCTGTAACGTTCGTTTCAGAGCACCAGAGGGCAGCAAAGGAAGTCAGGAGACAGCGTAACGAGGCACCCAGATCTGCGTTGTCCTTCGGCCCGGGATATACCGGTCCCATGGAAACCGGGTTTCGGTATCCAACCCTACTAACTGGCTATTACTGGTTACCTTCGTTGTTGGATTGGTTCGATTCAGGAATAAGGAGTGCGACGGTCAGGGTAAGAATACCAGCGTAAGCCAATCAGAGGCAAAATAGGGCAGGACATTCCTTCACCATCCCACTGTACTGGCTTGGTTCTGGTCTGTGTCAGTTATTGAAGTCCTGAAACTGGACCAGACTGAAGTGAAGCAATTTGAACTGGACTGAACAACAACCAGTCTGAACCGGTCGGGACCGGGGGCTGTATGATGCCAGGTTTGGGAGGAAACTGACCGATGAAAACGAAGATCTGGTGGTGAGAATATCTGAGCAGCATGGACACGGAGAGAGTCTGAAACACAGAAACACGATCATCAGCAGAGTCTGAAACAGAAACACAATCATCAACAGAGTCTGAAACACAGACACACAATCATCAGCAGAGTCTGAAACAGAAACACAATCATCAACAGAGTCTGAAACACAGACACACAATCATCAGCAGAGTCTGAAACACAGACACACAATCATCAGCAGAGTCTGAAACACAGACACACAATCATCAGCAGAGTCTGAAACACAGACACACAATCATCAGCAGAGTCTGAAACACAGACACACAATCATCAGCAGAGTCTGAAACACAGACACACAATCATCAGCAGAGTCTGAAACACAGACACACAATCATCAGCAGAGTCTGAAACACAGAAACACAATCATCAGCAGAGTCTGAAACAGAAACACAATCATCAGCAGAGTCTGAAACAGAAACACAATCATCAGCAGAGTCTGAAACAGACACACAATCATCAGCAGAGTCTGAAACACAGACACACAATCATCCCCCTCCTCAGACCGGTGGGGGAGGGTGTACAGCTAAAGACACAGCCCACCCTTCTCTTCTCTGCTTCTCTTCATAGTCGTCAGATTCACCTACCAGCCCTTATAGAACTGGCTCAGGTCTGCCTTGGACCAGCTCTTAGTTATGCTGTTATAGTTCTAGACTGCCGGGGGACTTCCTCTGACCCACTGAGCTCCTCTCTCCTCTCTCTTTCCATCTGTGTGCTTCTATGTCCCAGAAAGTATGTCCCCGGAGTCCATATGTATTCTTTCATCCAGCATGTTTCCTTGGATTAGGGTGGCCCCTAAATCATAGTTGCAGCTGTCGAAGTGGTCCTACTCGGTGCCCTGTAGTGCCCTGCTACACCCTGTAGTGCCCTGCTACACCCTGCAGTGCCCTGCTATACCATGCTTGCCCATGCTGCCCTGCTAACATTCTGTAGTGCCCTGTGATACCTTTCCGTGCGTGCCCTGCTGCCACTATTTCCCTGCCACACCCTGTGTGCACTGTAGTGCCCTGCTGCCCTATTGCCCTGCTACTGCCCTGCTACCCCTGTAGTTCCCTGCTGCACCCTGTAGTGCCCTGCTACACCCTGTAGTGCCCTGCTACACCCTGCTGCACCCTGTAATTCGCACCTGAGCCCTATGGTACCGTGCCACCCCTGTGTTCCCTTACTCACCCTGGTGACCCTGCCGCTGCCCTGCACCCTTTACCCGTTTCCCCTGCTACATCCTGTAGTGCACCTAACTAAAAAAAAAAAAAAAAAAAAAAAAAAAAAAAAAAAAAAAAAAAAAAAAAAAAAAAAAAAAAAAAAAAAAAAAAAAAAAAAAAAAAAAAAAAAAAAAAAAAAAAAAAAAAAAAAAAAAAAAAAAAAAAAAAAAAAAAAAAAAAAAAAAAAAAAAAAAAAAAAAAAAAAAAAAAAAAAAAAAAAAAAAAAAAAAAAAAACTATAGTGCCTGGTGTTTATGATCCATGGTTTTTGAAGTGCGGCTGTTTTGACTTACGAAGATGACCATGATGACGAAGGCGGCCAGGTACGACGTTCTGGCCATCCACATGCTGACGAAGCGGTAATGTTCTCCAGACACCACGTTCCTCAGGAACCCTGCGGAGAACCACAGGTGTGACATCACACACCTGCTGATGACTCACAGCCCCAGATACACTGACATCACACACCGTCCACAAATCTAACTTAGACTTTACCTCATTGACCCCAATACAAGATGTCTCTCTCTCCTTCTCCCTCTCTCTCTGTCTCTCTCTCCTTGTCCCTTTCTGTCTCTCCCTCTTCTCCCTTTCTGTCTCTCCCTCTCCCTCTTCTTCATTTCTCTCTGCCTCTCTCTCTCCCTTCTTCCCTCTGTTGGTCTGTCTCTCCCTCCCTATCTCTCTCTCCTTCTCCATTTGTCTCTCCTTCTACCTGTCTCTCTCTCTCTCTCTCTCTCACTCCCCTCCGCGTTTTTGTACCTTTGTTCTCTTCGTTCTCAGCGAGCGCCTTCACGCTGGACATCAGTATGTCATCGTAGCCCAAAAACTCGTCCAGCAGGAAGCGACTGAATCCGTCACCGAAACACTCGTCCTTCGTGGGATCTGAAAGGTTTCATCACAGGGGTTAAAGCCATGTGACTGTGAGGCCGGTTACACACTGGAAGCGTCACGCGAGCGTGTCAGCTGCGTGGCGTGTCCTTTATATTTCGGCTCCCATGTTAACAGGTTAGAGCTTACACACTGCCGGCCTGAGACACGCCTGAGACGCGTGCCTGCTAGAAATAGAACCGACGCCTATTTTTCACACGAGACGCGAGCGTGTTGGAAGCGTTTCCAGGCAAAATAGAATAGGAAAATATGTTTATGTCATTTAGACACAAAGTTTAGGTTTTGACATCAATGTAGATATAAATGTAATACAAAATTTCAGAGAAAAGATTTTCAAATATTGCACCTGTCATACAGAACGAAATATTCTGTAACATATTTTGCAGTCAATACTGCCGACATTGTCTTGCTTTAATCAAATCAGTAGGCTCTATATAAATGGTAGGATAGGCTACGATATATAAATGGTAGGATAGGCTACGATATATAAATGGTAGGATAGGCTACGATATATAAATGGTAGGATAGGCTACGATATATAAATGGTAGGATAGGCTACGATAACAACGTAGTGTGTGTTCTGAGTGACGGTCCAACATCAGATAGGTTATATAGGCTCTTTACAGCTACACTAAGTTGTTATAAACAGACAGCCCACTTACCCATTTATCAGTTTGAATCTGTCGGCACTATGTCCCGAGATCAGCCCTCCCTGTTACCTAGCAGCAGGAGCAGCGCCGTGTCAGACACGCTTCTGGTGTGTAGGACACAGAAAAATCCACGCAGCTGACGCGCAACAGAAACGCCACGCTCGCAAGACGCGTGCAGTGTGTAACCGGCCTGAGGCAGACAGGTGTTAAAATCATGTGACTGTGAGGCAGGAGTCATGTGACTGTGAGACAGGAGTCATGTGACTGTGAGACAGGAGTCATGTGACTGTGAGACAGGAGTCATGTGACAGGAGTCATGTGACTGTGAGACAGGAGTCATGTGACTGTGTGACAGGAGTCATGTGACTGAGACAGGAGTCATGTGACTGAGACAGGAGTCATGTGACAGGAGTCATGTGACTGTGAGACAGGAGTCATGTGACAGGAGTCATGTGACTGTGAGACAGGAGTCATGTGACTGTGAGACAGGAGTCATGTGACTGTGTGACAGGAGTCATGTGACTGTGTGACAGGAGTCATGTGACTGTGAGACAGGAGTCATGTGACAGGAGTCATGTGACTGTGAGACAGGAGTCATGTGACTGTGAGACAGGAGTCATGTGACTGTGAGACAGGAGTCATGTGACTGTGTGACAGGAGTCATGTGACTGTGAGACAGGAGTCATGTGACAGGAGTCAAGTGACAGGAGTCATGTGACTGTGTGACAGGAGTCATGTGACTGTGAGACAGGAGTCATGTGACTGTGAGACAGGAGTCATGTGACTGTGAGACAGGAGTCATGTGACTGTGAGACAGGAGTCATGTGACAGGAGTCAAGTGACAGGAGTCATGTGACTGTGAGACAGGAGTCATGTGACTGTGAGACAGGAGTCATGTGACTGTGTGACAGGAGTCATGTGACTGTGAGACAGGAGTCATGTGACTGTGAGACAGGAGTCATGTGACTGTGAGACAGGAGTCATGTGACTGTGAGTCTCACCCAGAGTGACGACCATGACGGGGATGTTGAGTCTCTGTCTGGTGCTCTGAGACAGACGCAGGAAGCCGTACTCCAGAGAATACTCCACGATGTATTCCTCCTGGGGCCACACTGCAACAACAGACAGAACAACTGACCACACTGCAACAACAGACAGAACAGAGACTGGTCACACTGCAACAACAGACAGAACAACTGACCACACTGCAACAACAGACAGAACAGACAGACTGGTCACACTGCAACAACAGACAGGAACAGACTGGTCACACTGCAACAACAGACAGAACAACTGACCACACTGCAACAACAGACAGAACAGACTGGTCACACTGCAACAACAGACAGGAACAGACTGGTCACACTGCAACAACAGACAGAACAGACAGACTGGTCACACTGCAACAACAGACAGAACAACTGACCACACTGCAACAACAGACAGAACAGACTGGTCACACTGCAACAACAGACAGAACAGACAGACTGGTCACGCTGCAACAACAGACACAACAGACTGGTCACACTAGAGGTGGGCAATATATCGTTTAGACGATAATATCCAAATTGTTGTCTGGACGATATGCAAAATTGGGATATCGAATATTTCATAATTTGTACAATCCGACCCCCCAAACATGAAAAGAGCTGAAGGAAGTTAAAGAGAAAACAAATAACGCACACTATAACCTTCTAAACAATTATATGTAGCGATTTTAATACTGTAGGGGTTTGTTTGACTGTATTTTTTGTACAAAATCACGATCGTCCCGCAAGAGAGTAAGCTGCTACTAGTTCTTACCTGTGTGTTATGACGTTCACTCATGTCAACAAAGATGGCGGCGCGCGACTGTGCAGCGGCTCTCCTGTCGGTGTATATTTATACAAGTACGTACAGCCACACTGAACTAATCAATACAGGACCACGATACAACACAGCCGTTACGAGAGCCTTCCAGGCGGCTCAGAACATCCCGGAGGACATAGCCTGACCGAGCCCTCCATGTTGTTGTCGGTGCTAGCACGCCGAGCTAGCTATCTACCGGCAGAATGAGAACATAACTCCGGCACGACCAGAGGCGGAGGACTGCATTTATGTGCACAATGAATGGAGTACCAACTGCAGGATCGTTGCCCAGCACGGCTCACCTGACCTGGAGCCCTGTCGGTAATATACTGTACATTTTATTTACTATGAAAACAGCACACTGCCGTCTACATAGCCCCCAATGCTAACGTTAGCACAAGTTTGTTTCACTGCTAACCATAGTGAACAAACTGGATACGGGATACAGGGGACTTTAACAAGGCGTCCTTAAAGTCGGTTCCCCTCCAGCTTTCTCCCAGCATGTAGCTAGATTGTGTTACTAGAGGGAAGAACACACTAGACCATGTATACTCCAACATCAAAAAAGCACACAGAACTGCACCTCTCCGTCACCTGGGCCAGTCAGACCACATACAACTCCTGATCCCAGCATAAATCCCGGTCAGAAGGACTATACAGCCAAGTAGGACTATCAGAACCTGGTCTGACCCGGCCCTGTCCCAGCTCCAGGACTGCTTCCAATAAGGACATGGTTGTGTGCAATATGTTACAGAACAGAGCCCTTTGTTTATTGTTATGATTTCATCTTGCTTGTACATTTTCCCAAGAGAACCACTGAAATAGCCTCCGAACAGGGCTTCTTTTAACTTCTAGAAGGATTTCAAAAATATCGTCTGAATATCGATATCGAGATATTGAAAAAAATATATAGAGATATTCATTTTTGTCAATACCCCACCCCCCCACCACCCCACAACACACACCCCCCCCCCCCCCCCCCCCCCCCAAACAAAATCACAGACTGGTCACACTGCAACAACAGACTGGTCACACTGCAACAACAGACACAACAGACTGGTCACACTGCAACGACAGACAGAAAAGACTGGTCACACTGCAACAACAGACTGGTCACACTGCAACGACAGACACAACAGACTGGTCACACTGCAACAACAAACACAACAGACTGGTCACACTGCAACAACAGACACAACAGACTGGTCACACTGCAACAACAGACAGAACAGACTGGTCACACTGCAACGACAGACACAACAGACTGGTCACACTGCAACGACAGACACAACAGACTGGTCACACTGCAACAACAGACAGAACAGACTGGTCACACTGCAACAACAAAACACAACAACTGGTAACAGAAAATGGGCACACTGCAACGACAGACACAACAGACTGGTCACACTGCAACAACAGACACAACAGACTGGTCACACTGCAACGACAGACACAACAGACTGGTCACACTGCAACAACAGACAGAACAGACTGGTCACACTGCAACGACAGACACAACAGACTGGTCACACTGCAACGACAGACACAACAGACTGGTCACACTGCAACAACAGACACAACAGACTGGTCACACTGCAACGACAGACACAACAGACTGGTCACACTGCAACAACAGACAGAACAGACTGGTCACACTGCAACGACAGACACAACAGACTGGTCACACTGCAACGACAGACACAACAGACTGGTCACACTGAACAGACTGGTCACACTGTAACGACAGACACAACAGACTGGTCACACTGCAACAACAGACTGGTCACACTGCAACGACAGACAGAACAGACTGGTCACACTGCAACAACAGACACAACAGACTGGTCACACTGCAACAACAGACCGGTCACACTGCAACGACAGACAGAACAGACTGGTCACACTGCAACAACAGACAGAACAGACTGGTCACACTGCAACAACAGACAGAACAGACTGGTCACACTGCAACAACAGACAGAACAGACCGGTCACACTGCAACAACAGACAACGACTGACCACACTGCAACAACAGACAGGAACAGACTGAGTGGGACTGATGAGTCAGATGGAAAGCATTCAGGTGACCATGTGTCTACTCAGGAGAAAACGCAGCAAAGAAATCTTCAGAAATGGCGGAAAAAACGGCAAAAAAGCGGCAAAATGTAAGACTTTTAAACAATAATCAGCTACAACAACAGATCAGCCAATGAGCAGTGACCTGAATGGGCCGCTACAAAAAACAGCGAAAAAAAGCGTCAAAATGTGGAAAGAAGCGTAAGAAATATAAAAACTAAAATAAACAGTCGGTCTTCTCCTGAGGCCCCACTGAAACAACGACAGACGGCAACAGACATTGGGGAACAGCGGGCACTAAACACCCTTGTGTCGTCTAGTCCACACTAGGGCTTTGACTCCGAACTTCGTTATTCGAATATCATTCGAATATAAAAAAATAACTGCTCCTCAGTCACTCAACAGAAGAGAAAGGTGACTGTTTTGGGGCTACAGGAGAGAAATACATGGCGTGCTCGCTGGACAATACAGTTTCTGTACAATTTTACAGAAAGTCGCTGTCTTTTCTACACAAAGTCGCCAGATTTGTCGCTAGTCGCTTTTGTGAAAAAAAGTCGCTAAGTTGGCAACACCGCCCACACACACACACATAGACACACACACATAGACACACACACACACACACACACACACACACACACACACACACACACACACACACACACACACACACACACACACACACACACACACACACACACACACACACACACACACCGGCTCCACGCACACACCAGCACACGAGTATAAACATCAGACCACTTACGGAGGCTACGGTGAAAGCTCCGAACTTCGTGTCGAAAGCACACTGTTTGTGTTTAATCCAGGGTCTGACTTAATTTTTTTTTTTACACTGAAGGCATTTAATGGTCAAAATATTAATAAATATTCGAATATTAATATTAATATACAAACGAACTTCGAATATGATTTTTGGGCAAAAGTCAAAGCCCTAGTCCACACACGTTAGTCTCTCATGTCCAGACCGGGAGTGGAGAAAAATACGACCTAAATGTTAAAAAATTGGTTGTAATTTTTAATTCTGACCCAGAAAAACAAAACGTTGACGAGAAGACAACACGAGGGTTAAAGAAATGCTAATAAACCAGAGCACGTTTTCCTCCCATCCCAGAATGCTGCGTGGACCCTCCTCCACAGCTCAACGTTTAGTTTTTCTGGGTCAAAACTTAAAATTACAAATTACTTTTTTTTTTCCAACATTTAGGTTGTCTTTTTCAACACTTTTCCTGATGTTTTTGTCACTTTTTTAAAATGTTTTTGTCATTTTTCTCACAACATTTTTGTCATGCTATGAAATTGAATGAAACACCCAAATTCAATGAAAGTAGTGAACTGATAGTTTATTTTACATGTGAAGAGCATTGTATGGAAACATCCATGTTTGTTTTTTTTTGGTCAATTTGGTTAAAAAGAAATCCCAAATTGCTGAAATAGAAACTTAGAAAATGTTGTCAAATTTGACCGGAGTACGACAGGAGGGTTAAACCAATCACAATCATCGTGGGCGGGGCTAAGCTCCGGACGGAGCCACGGTGCCTCTGCTAAATAGTCTCAGGAAGGAACTGGTTCTGGTGGAACATGTGGACGTTCAGAAGTAGTTTTAGTCGTGCAACAGAGAACTCAGATTGGACAGATAGTCTAGCTAGCTGTTAGACAGACAGACAGACAGACAGACAGACAGACAGACAGAAAGATAGTCTAGCTAGCTGTTAGACAGACAGACAGACAGACAGATAGTCTAGCTAGCTGTTAGACAGACAGACAGACAGACAGACAGACAGACAGACAGACAGACAGACAGACAGACAGACAGTCTAGCTGTCTGGATTTAGCCTGCAGAGATCTGATGACCAGTTAACCATAGTCCTCACAAATCAACCGGAGGTTAGAATCCCAACACAGAGACAGAGGAAGGGGACGCAGAGCCGGCCGAAAATAAATTGAGATAAATTTGTGAAAATACTTCAATGGAAACATGACACAGAGCCGTTGGAAACCTTTCTGAAGCCAGAGATTAACCGGCAGGTAAACACGGTAAACTATTATAAAATACATGAGGCAAAATAATATGCAGAGTTAAAGGAGACTTTAAACTAGAGATGGATTTCTGTCCAGGAGAAGATGATAGATGAGAAGATGAGAGGAAGATGAGGAAGGGAAGAAGAAGAAGATGAGGAAGGGAAGAGAGGAAGAAGATGAGGAGGAAGATGAGGAAGGGTAGAAAGGGAAGAAGAGGAAGATGAGGAAGGGAAGAGAGGAAGAAGATGAGGAAGAAGAGAGGAGGAGAGGAAGAGGAGAGGAAGAGAAGAAGATGAGAAGAGGAAGATGAGGAAGGGTAGAGAGGAAGATGAGGAAGAGGAGAGAAGAGGAAGATGAGAAGAGGAAGATGAGGAAGGGTAGAGAGGAAGATGAGGAATATGAGGAAGACGAGGAGGATGAGGAAGAGGAGGAAGAGGAGAGGAAGAGTTTACCTGCTCTGGTCATCATCTCCAGCTCAGACACTGAGTCGTCCAGCGGCTGCATACCTTTAGTGGTCTGACTGAAGGAGACGTCCTGACTGCCATTCCCTCCTCCTCCCCCCCCTCCTCCTCCTCCACCAATCAGAGACGGCTTCAGACGAGGCTCCATGTCCAGATCAAACTGCAGCACATCACAGAAAACACAAACAAACATTCATTTAACTTATCAAAAGCACATTTAATCTAAAGAACTACAAGAAGGAATCACAGAACTAACGATGGATTATGGGTCAGACCATAGATGTATTATGGGATGTATTATGGGATGTATTATGGGATGTATTATGGGATGTATTATGGGATGTATTATGGGATGTATTATGGGATGTATTATGGGATGTATTATGGGATGTATTATAGGATGTATTATGGGATGTATTATGGGTCAGACCATATATGTATTATGGGTCAGACCATGATGTATTATGGGATGTATTATGGGATGTATTATGGGATGTATTATGGGATGTATTATGGGATGTATTATGGGTCAGATCATAGATGTATTATGGGATGTATTATGGGTCAGACCATAGATGTATTATGGGATGTATTATGGGTCAGACCATAGATGTATTATGGGATGTGTTATGGGTCAGACCATATATGTGTTATGGGTCAGACCATAGATGTATTACGGGCCAGACCAACTAACCGGGGAACTAACCATTTTACGACTGTGTCTGCGTCTCACCTGTACGGAGCTGTTGTCAAACATCTCCATGGTCATCTCCTCCTCTTCCTCATCTTCGTCCTGCAGCGCTGCCAGGCTAAGCCCCGCCCCCAGCCCGGCCTCCCCCCCTGCCCCCAGCGCCTCCTGCAGGCCGGCCGCGGCGTCGTAGTGCTGCAGGAAGACGGGCGCGCGGCTGGAGTTCCTCTGGATCTCCACCCGCAGGATGCCGTCCCGCGGCCAGCGCTCCCTCACCGCCTCCAGACAGTCGATGGGCGAGCGAGAGAAGGCGATGTGGATGTAGGCCAGGATGAAGAGGACGAAGAGCGCCTGGCCACGAACACAGAGGAGATAATGCTGTCAGGCTTTTATTTTTGAGACAATGTTGCCCAGATATTGCCCAGATGTTCCCTAGATGTTGCCCCAGATATTGCCCAGACGTTGCCCCAGATGTTCCCCAGATATTGCCTATATGTTCCCCAGATATTGCCCAGATGTTGCCCAGATATTACCTAGATATTGCCCAGATGTTCCCCAGATATTGCCTATATGTTCCCCAGATATTACCCAGATGTTACCCAGATATTACCCAGATGTTGCCCAGATGTTCCCTAGACGTTGCCCAGATGTTTCCTACCTTTAGCAGGACGAAGAACTCGAAGACCCTCCTGAAAGATGGCGGGAACAGTCGGGCGTAGGTGACGGCCATCTTGAAGAAGAGTGCGTGGAAGAGGCGGTCCCGGACGTTGATGAGCGGGTTCTGGTTGATGTTGGGGTTCCGTAGCCGGTTGGGTCCCATGTTGTTGTTGTTGTTGTTGTTCAGAGGGACGTTGTTGTTGTTGGGCTGGTTCTCAGACATGATGAGTCACTGTGTTACTCCGCACACAGCAAACTGACTAACAGCTGATCCTAGGTCAGCATGGCTCCTCTCAGCCAATCAGATCACAGCCAGGGAAGCCTCTCAGCCAATGAGATTACAGCCAGGGAAGCCTCTCAGCCAATCACGACAGAGTCCGAGGGAGGAAAGAAAGACTTCTTCAGAAAGATGACTCTGAAAAGAAACCAAATAAATCTTTGATTAATGAACTGATAGTTCCAGATGTTTAACTATCGCTGCTCAGTTTAAATATTTCCACACTCCAGGATCTGGGTGTCTCAGGCTCTGCCTCTACCTCAGAACCCTACCCACTCAAATCTGGGGTTCCTCAGGGATCAGCCCTGGGTCCCCTCCTCTTCTCTCTGTACACCACGGTCTGTCATTCACTCGCACGGATTCTCCTACCACAGCTACGCCGATGACACCCACCTAATTCTCTCCTTTCCTGAGTCTGTAACTCAAGTAGCGGCATGTATCTCGGCCTGTCTGACTGATATTTCTTCTTGGATGTCCACACACCATCTGAAACTAAACCTCGACAAGACTGAGCTCCTTTTCCTTCCAGGGAGGGGCTCTCCTACCCAAGACCTGCAGTGTTTCCTCTATGTTGATTGGCAAGTGGCGGTCCGCCACGGTTAGATTTCTCCCGCCACGGTTTCAGAAATGTACAAAAAGCGTCTATCAGCCGTGATTGTAAAGAGCGCGTCGACGGAGAATAGTGCAGACACACGCTTCACAACGCGAGTGGGCACGCGTTGAGATGGCATGTGTGCATTCGTGAGAACTGTAAGTCGTATAACTTATGTTGTCAGTTAATTTAAGCCTGTATTAGTCTATAGTTCTTGCACATTTTAGTTTCACCTTCACCTACTAGCTAAATTGCACGTGTCTGTTGATTCAATACAACGCCCTCGATATCAGATCATGGCCTAGTAGGCTAAACCGTGATTATTTCATACATTCATGAAACATATTGAGTATCGAGTTATTTTTCCAAAATCCAAGAAAAATCAAATGCACACTGCAAGGCTGCCAACTTTGCCACTGAGGCAAATATGCAACTAGTTTCATTATGAATGGTTTCATACTCTAGCCTACTTTGGGTTTTGGTTTCCCTATGAAGAAGTTCATGTAAAATTAATTTTGTAGACCTACAGTTCCTCAAAAATACAGTGCAATCAAAACTAAATGAAAATACGCCTCATTGTGTGTGAATAGAGGTGAATAAATATATTTGTTTGTGTTGCAGCGAAGTGTCAGTTCAGTTTAATACGTAAATCATTCGGTGGCGGGGCGCGGGGGGAGTTCCGACAGATCTTCCCCCACTGCTAAAAAAAATCCTAGAGGAAACACTGACCTGACTATAACAATCAATAACTCTGTGGTAGTCCCCATCCAGACTGATAGAAACCTGGGTGTGACACTTGACAAACAACTCTCAGTGTTTCCTCTATGTTGATTGGCAAGTGGCGGTCCGCCACGGTATCAGAAATATATACACAAAAAGCCGTCTATCAGCAGTGATTGTAAAGAGCACGTCGACGGAGAATAGCGCAGACACACACTTCACAACGCCAGTGGGCAGCGCGCCACTCGGAGAAAAGTGATAAAGAAAAAAGAGACCGGCTGGTTGAGATGGCATGTGTGCATTCGTGAGAACTGTAAGTCGTATAACTTATATTGTCAGTTAATTTAAGCCTGTATTAGTCTATAGTTCTTGCACATTTTAGTTTTACCTTCACCTGCTAGCTAAATTGCACGTGTCTGTTGATTCAATACATGCCCTCGATATCAGATCATGGCCTAGTAGGCTAAACCATGATTATTTCATACATTCATGAAACCTATTGGGGGAAATTCATTCAACATAACTCACAGCCAAATAATTAAAAGTATGCTATTTGAACATTTATAACCTAACCTAACCTGGCAGGCACTGCCTCCGATTTGGTGTCTGCTGCGGTGCGCAGCGCTGCTCGGACCGTGCACCGCTGCCCTTTTTTTCCTCCATAAACTCCGCTCTCAGCTGTGTGCCATGATTCCAGCCAGTTGTAGCATGTATAAAGTTATATGAACACGTAGACAGCTACCGTCTACGTGTAGGCCTACTGCGCCTTTCACAGAACAATCGCCCGGTGCTTTTCTACTGATTCAGAACCATCCACGCTGTAGTCTACGTTACTGACTCTGGCTTTGCCTTCGGCCCATCGGTGATGCATTGCCCACACTTGTTACTCGAGACCGCTAGTTACGTGTCTCTGACAGAGGCTATGATTATTACTAAACAACCAAGATGCATCTTCAACCACGCAAAAGATTAAAAACAAAACCGCCAAAATCCGAGCGGTCAATATGACAGTATGGCCAAAATAGGTCAAAGTGATTGTATTTTCTTTGCCTTTTGTGTAATGTACAGTATATAAAAACTATGTAAAATGAAAATCCAGACTCTTTTAGGAAAAGTCAGGTACCAGCAGGATTGTATTTTTTTATTAAGCAAAGTTATTACACATATAAATATCAAAACAGTCAAAATGACCGTCCTGGCCGTTCTAGTGTAACCCAGCCTTGGAGTTATTTTTCCAAAAGCCAAGAAAAAACAACTTTGCCACTGAGGCAAATATGCAATTAGTTTCATTATAAATGGTTTCATACTAGAGCCTACTTTGGGTTTTGGTTTCCCTATGAAGAAGTACTTGTAAAATTAATTTTGTAGACCTACAGTTCCTCACAAATACAGTTCAATCAAAACGAAATCAAAATATGCCTCATTGTGTGTGAATAGAGGTGAATAAATATATTTGTTTGTGTTGCAGCGAAGTGTCAGTTCTGTTTAATACGTAAATCATTTGGTGGCGGGCGTGGGGGGGGGGGGGTCCGACAGATCTTCCCCCACTGCTAAAAAAAATCCTAGAGGAAACACTGGTCTGATATAACAGATAACTAGTGTGGATATGTCCTAGTGTCTGATACAGTGAGGAAAATAAGTATTTGAACACCCTGCTATTTTGCAAGTTCTCCCACTTGGATATCATGGAGGGGTCTGAAATTGTCATCGTAGGTGCATGTCCACTGTGAGAGACATAATCAAAAAAAAAAATCCAGAAATCACAATGTATGATTTTAACTATTTATTTGTATGATACAGCTGCAAATAAGTATTTGAACACCTGTCTATCAGCTAGAATTCTGACCCTCAAAGACCTGTTAGTCTGCCTTTAAAATGTCCACCTCCACTCCATTTATTATCCTAAATTAGATGCACCTGTTTGAGGCCGTTAGCTGCATAAAGACACCTGTCCAGCCCATACAATCAGTAAGAATCCAACTACTAACATGGCCAAGACCAAAGAGCTGTCCAAAGACACTAGAGACAAAATTGTACACCTCCACAAGGCTGGAAAGGGCTACGGGGAAATTGCCAAGCAGCTTGGTGAAAAAAGGTCCACTGTTGGAGCAATCATTAGAAAATGGAAGAAGCTAAACATGACTGTCAATCTCCCTCGGACTGGGGCTCCATGCAAGATCTCACCTCGTGGGGTCTCAATGATCCTAAGAAAGGTGAGAAATCAGCCCAGGACTACACGGGAGGAGCTGGTCAATGACCTGAAAAGAGCTGGGACCACCGTTTCCAAGGTTACTGTTGGTAATACACTAAGACGTCATGGTTTGAAATCATGCATGGCACGGAAGGTTCCCCTGCTTAAACCAGCACATGGCAAGGCCCGTCTTAAGTTTGCCAATGACCATCTGGATGATCCAGAGGAGTCATGGGAGAAAGTCATGTGGTCAGATGCAGACCAAAATAGAACTTTTGGTCATAATTCCACTAACCGTGTTTGGAAGAAAGAATGATGAATTACCATCCCAAAGAACACCATCCCTACTGTGAAGCATGGGGGTGGTAGCATCATGCTTTGGGGGTGTTTTTCTGCACATGGGACAGGGCAACTGCACTGTATTAAGGAGAGGATGACCGGGGCCATGTATTGCAAGATTTTGGGGAACAACCTCCTTCCCTCAGTTAGAGCATTGAAGATGGGTCGAGGCTGGGTCTTCCAACATGACAATGAGCCGAAGCACACAGCCAGGATAACCAAGGAGTGGCTCTGTAAGAAGCATATCAAGGTTCTGGCCTAGCCAGTCTCCAGACCTAAACCCAATAGAGAATCTTTGGAGGATCTTTCTGTGTGGAGGAGTGGGCCAAAATCCCTCCTGCAGTATGTGCAAACCTGGTGAAAAACTACAGGAAACATTTGACCTCTGTAATTGCAAACAAAGGCTACTGTACCAAATATTAACAGTGATTTTCTCAGGTGTTCAAAAACTTATTTGCAGCTGTATCATACAAATAAATAGTTAAAAAATCATACATTGTGATTTCTGGATTTTTCTTTTTTTTTATAGATCATGTCTCTCACAGTGGACATGCACCTCAACGATGTTACAGGCCCCTCCATGATTTCCAAGTGGGAGAACTTGCAAAATAGCAGGGTGTTCAAATACTTATTTTCCTCACTGTATAACAGATAAACTAGTGTGGATATGTCCTAGTGTCTGATATAACAGGTAAACTAATGTGGATATGTCCTAGTGTCTGATATAACAGGTAAACTAATGTGGATATGTCCTAGTGTCTGATATAACAGATTACTAATGTGGACATGTCCTAGTGTCTGATACAACAGGTAAACTAGTGTGGATATGTTCTATTGTCTGATATAACAGGTAAACTAATGTGGATATGTCCTAGTGTCTGATATAACATAACTAGTGTGGATATGTCCTAGTGCCTGATATAACAGGTAAACTAGTGTGGATATGTTCTAGTGTCTGATATAACAGGTAAACTAGTGTGGATATGTCCTAGTGTCTGATATAACAGATAACTAGTGTGGATATGTCCTAGTGTCTGATATAACAGATAAACTAGTGTGGATATGTCCTAGTGTCTGATATAACAGATAAACTAGTGTGGATATGTCCTAGTGTCTGATATAACAGATAAACTAGTGTGGATATGTTCTAGTGTCTGATATAACAGATAAACTAATGTGGATATGTCCTAGTGTCTGATATAACAGATAACTAGTGTGGATATGTCCTAGTGTCTGATATAACAGATAAACTAGTGTGGATATGTCATAGTGTCTGATATAACAGATAAATTAGTGTGGATATGTTCTAGTGTCTGATATAACAGATAAACTAATGTGGATATTTCCTAGTGTCTGATATAACAGATAACTAGTGTGGACATGTCCTAGTGTCTGATATAACAGATAACTAGTGTGGATATGTCCTAGTGTCTGATATAACAGGTAAACTAGTGTGGATATGTCCTAGTGTCTGATATAACAGATAAACTAGTGTGGATATGTCCTAGTGTCTGATATAACAGATAAACTAGTGTGGATATGTCCTAGTGTCTGATATAACAGATACACTAGTGTGGATATGTCCTAGTCCCTTATATAACAGGTAAACTAGTGTGGATATGTCCTAGTGTCTGATATAACAGGTAAACTAGTGTGGATATGTCCTAGTGTCTGATATAACAGGTAAACTAGTGTGGACATGTCCTAGTGTCTGATACAACAGGTAAACTAGTGTGGACATGTCCTAGTGTCTGATATAACAGGTAACTAGTGTGGACATGTCCTAGTGTCTGATACAACAGGTAAACTAGTGTGGACATGTCCTAGTGTCTGATATAACAGATAACTAGTGTGGATATGTCCTAGTGTCTGATATAACAGATAAACTAGTGTGGATATGTCCTAGTGTCTGATACAACAGGTAAACTAATGTGGATATGTCCTAGTGTCTGATACAACAGGTAAACTAGTGTGGATATGTCCTAGTATCTGATACAACAGGTAAACTAGTGTGGATATGTCCTAGTGTCTGATACACAGGTCAACTAGTGTGGATATGTTCTAGTGCCTGATATAACAGGTAAACTAGTGTGGATATGTCCTAGTGTCTGATACACAGGTAAACTAGTGTGGATATGTTCTAGTGTCTGATATAACAGATAACTAGTGTGGATATGTTCTAGTGTCTGATATAACAGATACACTAGTGTGGATATGTCCTAGTGTCTTCTCTCCTCTGGGACAGTAGTCTCGAGATCTCTGAGTAGTGGACAGAACAAGACATTTGATGACGTCATCTTGGACTTTTGGGAAACACTGGTCCACATTTTAACGTTAGAGACTAAACTACTAATCCATTTATCCAGTAAACAGCGGAGTATTTATGTGTCAGTGCTAACGTTAGCTGTGTGTTAGCATGTGTCTAGATGACCTGTTATTGACTCCGCAGCATGCTAACGTTAGCTGTGTGTTAGCATGTGTCTGGATTACCTGTTATTGACTCCGCAGCATGCTAACGTTAGCTGTGTGTTAGCATGTGTATGGATTACCTGTTATTGACTCCTCAGCATGCTAACGTTTCCTCTTCATCGGAACTAACAAACAGACTCAGAAACGCAGCAGCTAGCCGGTTAGCATGCTCCGTTAGCTGCGCTGTAAGGGTGAATATAACGCTAGAGGAGCTAGCAGCTAACAACCAGCATGCAGCAGACTCAGTGTGGAGTCATTTTAGTTTTATTTACAGACTTTAGGCGGTTAAACTCGGAGCTAAGAGGCTAACAGAGGCTAATAGGACGGCTGGTAGCTAGGAACCAAAACCAGAGCGGAAATACGGGTCCTAACGTAGGTAGCTGTATCCCCAGAGCGCTGCCGGGGATACAGCTACGACCGGAAGAACGCAACATTACGCTATTTTTTTATTAACGGTTTTTCAAATGTATGATCGAATTTCTGTAAATTCTCTTTGGAAATAAGGTTTAAGTAAAAAAATAAATTAAATTAAATTAAAATAAAAAAATAAAAATGAAAAGGTTTTTCAAATGTACATTCACTATATACATAGATACATTTACATATATATATATATATATATATATACATATATATATATATATACATATATATATATATATATATATATATATATATATATATATATATATATATATATATATAGACACACACACACACACACACACACACACACACACACACACACACACACACACAGACAGACACATTGCTGTATACTAATCTAAATGTAATGTTTACGAACTGAAACTGTTTCTAAATTACATTTCTAAAAATTTAAAACATAATATATGAATAAATGGAATAAAATCATTGAAAAATAATAATATTAATAAATAAATATTAAGTTTAATTAACAACATGTGTGTAAATACAACATTCATTCATGTTAATTAAAACATCTGGAACCGTCACAAAATTAGTTTAAAATTATATATATTTATATATGTTTATATATAAAATGATCTTTTTCTGTTCTACTCATAGTGGCTGATACAAACCGCCTGAATCGTTTTGAGGAAAGTTTTTGGGGGAAATCCTCTTCTTTGGTTTTCATTTCCTTTTGATATTTTTGTGTTTGTTTATTTGACTTTTAATTAGTATTCTCCCAGGTTTTAGATTTTTTTGTATGCGTGTTTAAATTTTTGTTTATTGTTTTTCAGACAGGCAGATGCTGAAACGGCCCCGTGGGCGGCCGGCGGGGGTCCTCACACACACACACACACACACACACACACACACACACACACACTGTCTGAATGGACGGTGGACAGTTTGTTTGTTTGTTACACCCGCGGATATTATGTTATTTATATATTTAATGTTCCGTTAAACAGCACAAACTGACTCTATACTTCTTACACTTCCCTTTGGAAAGAAAACGGATTTATTTCAGTTTGAGCTGCGTCCTTGGAGCTGAAATCAAAAGGAGGTAAGCTAACGTTAGCAGCTAACAGCTAGCTACAATAGCATCTGTTAAAACAACTGTTCTGTGACTGGAGTAAGAGAAAGACAGGTGTGTGTGTGTGTGTGTGTGTGTGTGTGTGTGTGTGTGTGTGAGAGAGAGTGAGAGAGAGAGAGAGTGTGTGTGTGTGTGTGTGTGTGTGAGAGAGAGAGAGAGAGAGAGAGTGTGTGTGTGAGAGAGTGAGAGAGAGAGAGAGTGAGTGTGTGAGAGTGAGTGAGTGTGTGTGAGAGTAGGAGAGAGGAGAGTAGAGAGAGAAGTGTGTGTGAGAGAGTGAGAGAGAGAGAGAGTGTGTGTGTGAGTGAGAGAGAGAGAGAGAGTGTGTGTGTGAGAGAGTGAGAGTGAGTGTGTGTGTGTGAGAGTGAGAGAGAGAGAGAGTGTGTGTGTGAGAGAGAGAGAGAGAGAGTGTGTGAGAGTGAGAGAGAGTGTGTGTGTGAGAGAGAGTGTGTGAGAGAGAGAGTGTGTGTGTGTGAGAGTGAGAGAGAGAGTGAGTGTGTGAGAGAGAGAGAGAGTGTGTGTGTGTGTGTGAGAGTGAGAGAGAGAGAGTGAGTGTGTGAGAGTGAGAGAGAGAGAGTGAGTGTGTGAGAGTGAGAGAGAGAGAGAGAGTGTGTGTGTGAGAGAGAGAGAGTGTGTGAGAGAGAGAGAGAGTGTGTGTGTGCAGTGTTCGAACTATACCGTGGCCTTCGGGGGAGCCCACTTTTTTTCCACGCGGGGGGGTCGGCTTGCAACTTACAATGACTTACAAAGATACATAACAGCTACAAGTGTATGCACTACAGGATTTACCCTATCATACTTTATCGACAGGAGTAGATAGGGCAAACCGCAGCCACAAATATATAAACAAAGCATCAGGCTGTTTTTGAGATTTCACATGAACAACGGTGAAAGTTACTCAGGCTACCGAAGAATACCAGAACTCCTCCGTTCAATTAGACCTTGACGCGGCGGCCCCAAGCTTCCATCCTTAACAAACAGCCATGTTTATATGGGCTCTTCCAGGCTCTCCACTGCCGGCTGTTCCAATTTAACTTGGAGAGAGGGAGGCGAGGGGTTAGGATCATCTTCAGCCAGAGACGACATTATTTCTTCAGCTTCTTCTTGCGTTGTCACCCGGGGGGGTGTGCTAACAGGGCTCGCAGCAGGTGAATTAGTCGTGCTATTAACGTCATGCGCTACACAGTTTCTTAGTAAAACCAAAATTAATTATACTGCCTTGTTTTCTTTTGCCATGGCTATATGATGCTTACTGCGAATGGATTTCAAGGACTTTGCGCACTGATTAATGGCCTCCAATGTTTATATTTTTTCTGAATCTTTGAGTTAACATGTAGCCTACTAAACATGAGTTGGATTTGCACACTAGCGCCAGCCTTGATGCTCATAACAAGAATAGCATGTATAGTTTTCTTTATTGAAGTGAATTGGGTTTAAATCACCATCACGCATGGATTATATTTTTTAAGTTTTACACATTATAATCCACGATGATCACATTACACAAAACTGAAATTGCACGTCAAAATGACACATTGTCAATTTTTTTAGAGACCCCACAAAATTTCACAAATCACGTTTTCAGGGGAGCCCATGTCTTAATAAGGGGAGCCGAGCTCCCCCTAGCTCCCCCGTAGTTCGCACCCTGTGTGTGTGTGTGTGTGTGTGAGAGAGAGAGAGTGTGTGTGTGTGTGTGTGTGTGTGTGTGTGTGTGTGTGTGTGTGTGTGTGTGTGTGTGTGTGTGAGAGAGAGAGAGAGAGAGTGTGTGTGAGGAGTAAGAATAACATGAGTGAGAGAGAGAGAGAGAGAGTGTGTGTGTGTGTGTGAGAGAGAGAGAGAGTGTGTGTGTGTGTGTGTGTGTGTGTGTGAGAGAGAGAGAGAGAGAGAGAGAGAGTGTGTGTGTGTGTGTGTGTGTGTGTGTGTGTGTGTGTGTGTGAGTGTGTGTGTGTGTGAGAGAGAGAGAGAGAGAGTGTGTGTGAGGAGTAAGAATAACATGAGTGAGAGAGAGACCTCATATTAACTCTCTAAGTGCCATTGACGTGTGTATAAATATATATTTATACACACGTCAATGGCACTTAGATAAAAATGATGCTCGGAGCCCTACCGCTGGAGGAGATGTGACAGCGAGGACCGGTTCCACGGCTTGGTCAGCGACATGAACTCGTAGCGGCCGTTGGAGCCTCCGAGCACCAGGGCTTTCACCACTGCCAACTGTTAGTCCTACCGACGGAGACACTAAAGGGACACTAACAGGGTTTTAACTTTAGGAGAAGTCATTTTATCTGTTAGTCCTACTGACGGAGACACTAAAGGGACACTAACGGGGTTTTAGCTTTAGGAGAAGACATTTTATCTGTTAGTCCTACTGACGGAGACACTAAAGGGACACTAACAGGGTTTTAGCTTTAGGAGAAGACATTTTATCTGTTAGTCCTACTGACAGAGACACTAAAGGGACACTAACGGGGTTTTAACTTTAGGAGAAGTCATTTTATCTGTTAGTCCCTACGACGGAGACACTAAAGGGACACTAACAGGGTTTTTAGCTTTAGGAGAAGACATTTTATCTGTTAGTCCTACTGACAGAGACACTAAAGGGACACTAACAGGTTTTTAGCTTTAGGAAGACTTTTATCTGTTATCCTACTGACAGAGACACTAAAGGGACACTAACAGGGTTTTAGCTTTAGGAGAAGACATTTTATCTGTTAGTCCTACTGACGGAGACACTAAAGGGACAATAACAGGGTTTTTAGCTTTAGGAGAAGTCATTTTATCTGTTAATCCTACTGACGGAGACACTAAAGGGACACTAACAGGGTTTTTAGCTTTAGGAGAAGACATTTTATCTGTTAGTCCTACTGACGGAGACACTAAAGTACGGTGGCCGGGAAGTGCAATGCAACATTACAAAGAATGAAACACTTTTACAAAGCTTGAGACAAATTTACATTTTGGAAAACAAATTTACATTTTATAAAACAAATTTACATTTTAGAAAACAAATTTACATTTTGGAAAACAAATTTACATTTTAGAAAACAAATTTACATTTTGGAAAACAAAATTACATTTTGGAAAACAAATTTACATTTTAGAAAACAAATTAACATTTTGGAAAACAAATTTACATTTTAGAAAACAAATTTACATTTTGGAAAACAAATTTACATTTTAGAAAACAAATTTACATTTTAGAAAACAAATTAACAAGATGCAAAACACTTTTACCAGTCCTGAAACAAATTTACAAATGACAGATTCTTCACGGAAAGGGAATGTACCACATACCGGAAGTGATGAGGTTTTGTATACATGTCGCCTTGACTACGGCAGTTATGGATCGAATGCGTCAATAGAGCCGCCATCTTGGAACAGGGGAGGCACTCCCTTATATACTGTCTATGGGCCGTCTTTAATGCATCAGCGTCAATGTAGGCAAAGGTCTAACGGAAATAAAATCACTATAAATCGTCAAAATCTCATGTGATGTTGTAGTTTTTTTAAACAAAAAGACAAAGAGACTAATTAAGGTGTTAAAGAATATTTATTATAATCAGTTCACAGATATGAGTACAAACGGAAACTTCACCCTTCTGAACTAAGAGGTTCTGCTTCAAAGTGAAGTTTAAACAGACTGAAATGTCCAGGCTCACTCCCCCACTAATGATTCATTTATTTCTGCATGTAGTTATTCCTTTAACGAGACTTAAAGTCATGTTTCGTCGTCCACAGTCCGAGTCCCGCCAGACTCCCTTTAGGAAACCTGTGATTTAAACTTCAGCAGGCTGTGACAGTCCGCTCCGTTTAGTCCTGGATCTGATTCTCCCGGGCTTCCCTTCCCTCCAGCGGGCCCAGCAATACGGCCTGGGTCTCCAGCTGCGTGGTGTCGTTTTGGCTCCCAGGAATGGGCAGTGAGCTCCAGGTCCTGCAGCTGCAGACGGACTCAGCTGCCCCCCCGCTGTAGCTTCGATCCGGCCGCGGCTGTCGATACGTTCCCCGTTTTTCCAATGTTTCTGTCAGGTCCGCGTCCTTTAAAAACTCAAAACACCGACCACACGTAAAGTCACCATAAACTTCATTCACGCCATATACTCACAACAACACAAATTGACTGCGCTCACCAGCAACACCTCATCACTTCCGGTATGTGGTACATTCCCTTTCCGTGAAGAATCTGTCATTTGTAAATTTGTTTCGGGACTGGTAAAAGTGTTTTGCATCTTGTTAATTTGTTTTCTAAAATGTTATTTTGTTTTCCAAAATGTAAATTTGTTTTCTAAAATGTAAATTTGTTTTCCAAAATGTTATTTTGTTTTCTAAAATGTAAATTTGTTTTCCAAAATGTAATTTTGTTTTCCAAAATGTAATTTTGTTTTCCAAAATGTAAATTTGTTTTCTAAAATGTAAATTTGTTTTCTAAAATGTAAATTTGTTTTCCAAAATGTAATTTTGTTTTCCAAAATGTAAATTTGTTTTCTAAAATGTAAATTTGTTTTCTAAAATGTAAATTTGTTTTCCAAAATGTAAATTTGTTTTCTAAAATGTAAATTTGTTTTCTAAAATGTTATTTTGTTTTCCAAAATGTTAATTTGTTTTCTAAAATGTAAATTTGTTTTCCAAAATGTAAATTTGTCTTGAGCTTTGTAAAAGTGTTTTATTCTTTGTAATGTTGCATTGCACTTCCCGGCCACCGTACTAAAGGGACACTAACAGGGTTTTTAGATTTAGGAGAAGACATTTTATCTGTTAGTCCTACCGACGGAGACACTAAAGGGACAC
>NC_053120.1:993655-1048655 GCF_010015445.1 Perca fluviatilis
ACAGGTTGAAACACAACAATATGTAACACATGTAACCGGTTGAAACACACCAATATGTGACACATGTAACAGGTTGAAACACACAAATATGTAACAGGCCAGAAACACACAATATGTAACACATGTAACAGGTTGAAACACACAAACATGTAACACATGTAACAGGTTGAAACACACAAATATGTAACACATGTAACAGGCCAGAAACACACAAATATGTAACACATGTAACAGCTTGAAACACACAAATATGTAACACATGTAACAGGTTGAAACACACAATATGGAACACATGTAACAGGCCAGAAACACACAAATATGTAACACATGTAACAGGTTGAAACACACAATATGTAACACATGTAACAGGCCAGAAACACACAAATATGTAACACATGTAACAGGTTGAAACACACAATATGTAACACATGTAACAGGCCAGAAACACACAAATATGTGACACATGTAACAGGTTGAAACACACAATATGTAACACATGTAACAGGCCAGAAACACACAAATATGTAACACATGTAACAGGTTGAAACACACAATATGTAACACATGTAACAGGCCAGAAACACACAAATATGTAACACATGTAACAGGTTGAAACACAACAATATGTAACATATGTAACAGGTTGAAACACAACAATATGTAACACATGTAACAGGTTGAAACACACAATATGTAACACATGTAACACGTCAGAAACACACAAATATGTAACACATGTAACAGGTTGAAACACACAATATGTAACACATGTAACAGGTTGAAACACAACAATATGTAACACATGTAACAGGTTGAAACACACAATATGTAACACATGTAACAGGTTGAAACACACAATATGTAACACATGTAACAGATTCTGTCCTCTGCTGTCAGATGGTAAACAGGTAAATTAATCCCGTGTTTGTCCCTCCCGGTCCAGTCTGGATCCACTAACTTCGGGGAGAAGTTTTCGCGGGTCAAGTTCTCTCCGTCTCTGACCCTGTTTGGGGGGAAGCCAATGGAGGGCTGGCTGGCGGTGACGGTGAGCGGCCTGGTCACCGTGTCGCTGCTGAAGCCCGGCGGCGCCCTGCTGACCGCCAGCGAGAGTCTGTGCCGGCTCCGAGGACGCGTGGCACTTGCTGACATCGCCTTCACTGGCGGAGGGAACATCGTGGTGGCAGCCACCGACGGAAGCAGCTCCTCACCGGTCCAGTTCTACAAGGTCAGAACCAGAACCTTCACTGGGCCCAGTAATAACTATAGACATAGATATACTGTATATAGGCCAGAACCAGAACCTTCACTGGGCCCAGTAATAACTATAGACATAGATATACTGTATATAGGCCAGAACCAGAACCTTCACTGGGACCTGTAGTAACTATTGACATAGATATACTGTATATAGATCAGAACCAGAACCTTCACTGGGACCTGTAGTAACTATAGACATAGATATACTGTAGATACCTAACCTAACTATATGTGACTGTGTGTGTGTGTGTGTGTGTGTCTGTGTCTGTGTGTGTCTGTCTCTCTGTGTGTGTGTGTGTGTGTGTCTGTCTCTCTGTGTGTGTGTCTGTCTCTGTGTAGGTGGTGGTGAGTGTGGTCAGTGAGAAGTGTCGTATTGACACAGAGCTGCTGCCGTCTCTCTTCCTGCGCTGCACCACCGACCCTCTGAGGAGAGAGAAATACCCCGCAGTCACACACCTCAAGTTCCTCACCAGAGAGAACTCAGAACAGGTAACACACACACACACACACACACACAGACACACATACACAGACACACATACACACACACACACACAGATACACAGACACATATACACAGAGACACACACACACACACACACACACACACACACACACACTACTACTACACAACATGTAACCCTAACCCTTTCCTAAGCAACAACAAAAGGCAACAGACAGAGCAGTAGAAACAGATCGTAGTGTATTAGAGATGTGTGTTGGGACAGATGTGAGACCAGTAGAACCATCAGAACCTGACAGGAATGAGTGTTGGGACAGATGTGAGACCAGTAGAACCATCAGAACCTGACAGGATTGAGTGTTGGGACAGATGTGAGACCAGTAGAACCATCAGAACCTGACAGGACTGAGTGTTGGGACAGATGTGAGACTAGTAGAACCATCAGAACCTGACAGGACTGAGTGTTGGGACAGATGTGAGACCATCAGAACCATCAGAACCTGACAGGACTGAGTGTTGGGACAGATGTGAGACTAGTAGAACCATCAGAACCTGACAGGACTGAGTGTTGGGACAGATGTGAGACCATCAGAACCATCAGAACCTGACAGGACTGAGTGTTGGGACAGATGTGAGACCATCAGAACCTGACAGGACTGAGTGTTGGGACAGATGTGAGATCAGTAGAACCATCAGAACCTGACAGGACTGAGTGTGTTGCAGGTTCTGCTGTGTGCGTCCAATCAGAGTGGCAGCATCGTGGAGTGCTGGTCTCTGAGGAAGGAGGGACTTCCTGTCAACAACATCTTCCAGCACCGCTCGCCAGTCGGTAAGAAACCAAACCGCCCAAACTGGCTTAGAATTACGGCAACGGCAACAATCGCTAAACACACTGCAAACTCACGGTCCTCTCTTCCCGATTTACAGCCCACCTCTCTTGGCTTCAAATAACTCACCGTTGTCGGCTACGGCCGCTGAACAGGCTACATGTTATAAACAGCCGTGGTCGATTGCCTGGTCCTCCGGTAACGTTAGCAGGGTTAGCATGGTGGCGTTAGCGAGGACCAGTTGGGATCACTTCAATCGCTGTGTCTCAATTGTTTTTGCGAGTAACCAACTCAGGTACTCTAGCTATATAATTCAATGTGAGTAGCTACCTACACAAATGTTGAAATGACATAAAATGCCCGTCCCTAGTAGCTGTGATAAATTAGCCCGACGCTAATGCTTACCTGTTCAGGAGGAAATAAGCCAACTCTGTGTCCTTTTGGGCTCTAAACTGTCTCCATCTTTCAAATACATCTCCAATATTTACCCAGACGTCTTTGGTCACGCAACTATTAGAAACATGCTGGTTTTTTTTGTTGGGTAAAATGTATCTCTGTTGATCCCGTTGGTTTGTTTGCTGCTTTCATGGCTGTACTAACGTTACAGCTGTAGCACACTGGGTTTACGTTTTTACAGGTGTATCTGGCAACCCGGCCTGGCTGTCAAACTGGGCAGATGATAACAACACACAGGCCAAAACACAAACAGCAATTCCGTCATGGAACAGAAAGTTTCAAAGGAGAAAATACTGGCATTTGCATTGTTGTCAGAAAAGATAGTATTTCAACTTAGCATGTTTCCTTAATATCTGATGACGCATTGGGGTCATTTTTGGATTTATTACGGTAAATATATTACATATTGGACCTTCAAGATATTGTGGTAATGTTAACGTTTATTTAATCATTTTGCACTTCATTCAGTGTGCCGATGTGCTGCAATAGCAGCAAACAACAGAATGACTATTATCCCCCGTACTTGTTATTTGCCGCCACATTTTTGTCCCGCTACTAGTCACGGAGCATTGCCAACACATACACACAAAATACATAAAAACGTGTGTAATGACCGGGAATGGTGTGCTATGACTTTTCTAAGAGATTTGCCGTGCGGTTTTCAAGAAATCGTCAAAAATCAGCGCCAAATTTCCCATAAACTTTAATGGAAAATCTTCTAGAAATAGCTTAACATCGCTCCAAACAACCCCTCTTTGGGGCCATGCTGTATCGCCATACTTTAATGTAGAAAACTAATTAAAAGTTTAAACCGAAGACAAGACTTTAGCCTTTATTGGGCTGAATGGGCATTCTGATATCAAGCACGGTTTCTACCAAATCACAGTTTATGTATCGTCCAGTTTTCAGACCATTTCAGATTTTCCAATGTGTGTGTATGGGACGGAATGTTGAGAGTTAGAGTGGAGGTCAGAGTGGGGAGCTGTAGTACGATTCTCTGAAATTTTTCCAAACAAATAGCTCTCTCCTGTACAGTTTTCACTCTTCATACATCATAGTTGGTCAAAATGTAGGTAATTTTGTGCCGGTCTCAGACATGTAACTATGGAATCCACCGGACTTAAACTTTTGGCTCTGTTCATACCAACTGCCGATAGAAACAATGAAAAGAAATATCTGGAAGTACGCAGACGGTTCCCTGTTTGTTACCTGCTCTGTGTCCCATATATTTGACACCACAAACATAGAAACCAAATCAATGCATTCGCCAGACTTTTATCTCTCTGGTGATCATAATATTTTGCCGTTTGGACCCACGATTCTTGAATTACAGAACAAACTTAAGAGGATTAATTATCATTAAATGGACATGTTTGACCCATGGAAGATACTGTCTCCCCCTCCCTCCTCTACTCCCTCACTGTGGAAATCACCATAGCAACAACTTATTACACACACACCTATCATGGAGACTCTTTACTGTAGGACACACGTGTCAAACTCAAGGCCCGCGGGCCAAATCGGGCCCCTTGCAGATTTAGATCCGGCCCGTATATCAATTTGGGTTCACAATAAATTTTGGCCCTCCTAGTTGTGCGCCAAACCAAGAACACAGGAAAGTGTTTTTTTAAACTGTAATTATCTGACATTCAAAGCAGAATATGGTTCGATTTCCCGACTCTGAGACTCAGAAATGCCACCAGAAGCAGAGAGAGAGTTTTCATATTCAGGCTGTGAAACAGGTTGTTGTTCAGAAAAATTATCATTGTTTTGCTTGATTTGATAAATTCTATGATGCCTAAGGAACTCTTTTGATAACTTTTGTAGGGCTTCATGTCAACAAAAATGCAACAAAAAGCGTATAAAAACGTTGGAACAAAAATGAGGAAAAAAGCTACCAAAATGTTTTAAAAAGGTGACATGCAGTAACAAAAGCACGTCAATAAAACTCTCCATGTCTGGCCCTTGAAGTGATTCTCTTTTGCCAGTGTGGCCCTCTGGGAAAATTAGTTTGACACCCCTGTTATAGGACATGTTCAACAGCAGATGTACTGTTAGCTAGTGTTATTCTGATATACACCAAGTAGTAGGCACACTGTCAAAATTTCCTGCGTTTTTTGTATTATTATTCTCATTTTAATAAAAAATATTAAAATTAAAACACTAAAATGATGATATTGTGATTTCTGTGATCTGAAGAAACAAGGTCAGAAATCTGAAACTTAAAGTCAATCCAGGGTTAGAGTTAGGTAATAATAATATGATATAGATATAATGTGTGTGTGTGTGTGTGTGTGTGTGTGTGTCTGTGTGTCTGTGTGTCTGTGTTAGTGGGGGAGAAGCAGCCAACCATCCTGAAGTGGAGGATCCTGACCACCACCAGTGATCTGGAGCGAGTCTCAGCTGTTGCTCTCCCTAAACTCCCCATCTCCATCTCCAACACCGACCTCAAGGTGGCGTCAGACACAAAGTTCTGCCCCGGCCTCGGTGAGTCAGACTCAGAACCAGAACCAGAGACTGGGAACATAGCAGACTTTTTAGTGTTAAGTTTTTGTCTGGCTACAGTCCGGCAAAAGCAACAAACATCAGAAAAACTGTGTGTGTGTGTGTGTGTGTGTGTGTGTGTGTGTGTGTGTGTGTGTGTGTGTGTGTGTGTGTGTGTGTGTGTGTGTGTGTGTGTGCGCGTGTAGGTCTGGCTCTGGCGTTTCATGACGGCAGTATCCAGATCCTCCACCGTCTCTCCCTCCACACGATGGGCGTGTTCTACGGCTCCTCGTCCAATCAGAGAGCAGGAGAGGAGTTGGCCATTAAGCGGCAGCGACCCGGTGGCTCCACGCTCCACTTCAAGGCGCTGCAGTTCTCCTGGACCTCGCTGGCGCTCGCCGGGGTCGACAACCACGGAAAGGTGAGGACACGCCCCCCAAAAGCGAAGGGGTCTGAAAAAAGCAGCAAAAAATGTCTTACTTTTTAGAAGTAAAAAAAAAAGTAGCTAATTTAAAATACACTGCTTCCTGGCAGAGGTGGACAGAGTACAGAAGTGTTCTACTTAAGTAAAAGTACTATGAACGTTTACTCAAGTACAAGTATAGTTACTGGGTAGATAAAGAGAGGAGAATGAAAGTTACAAATGTAACTACGGTTCTATGAGTCCTGGATGAGCTCCAGAGTGAATGAGCTCAGGGTGACACCAGAACTTAACATCTCAGCCAGGGTCACCCCCAGGTCACAGGTGACTTTGTTGATACTTGGCCTGTGCAAGCACGATATGGAATATATATTCAGTGTTAATCTGCTGCCACACCGAGCCGATAATCGTCTGTCTGACAGTCTGGCGAGTGCCGTGTAATTTATACTGAACCAGGCCCTACAGCAGGTACACGGCATTCTGGGTAATATATACTGAACCAGGCGCTACAGCAGGTACACGGCATTCTGGGTAATATATACTGAACCAGGCACTACTGCAGGTACACGGCATTCTGGGTAATATCTACTGAACCAGGCCCTACGGCAGGTACACGGCATTCTGGGTAATATCTACTGAACCAGGCCCTACGGCAGGTACACGGCATTCTGGGTAATATCTACTAAACCAGGCCCTACAGCAGGTACACGGCATTCTGGGTAATATATACAGAACCAGGCGCTATAGCAGGTACATGGCATTCTGGGTAAAATATACTGAACCAGGCGTTACAGCAGGTACACGGCATTCTGGGTAATATATACTCAACCAGGTGCTACAACAGGTACACAGCATTCTGGGTAAAATATACAGAACCAGGCACTACAGCAGGTACACGGCATGCTGCGTATATATACTGAACCAGGTGTTGAGGCTATCCTAAGCCTCGGTATGGATGACATGGTATTCTCAACACGTAGCAAAAGATCTTGAGTCCAGGCATTGATTATCGTTGGGTGGTGTTCCCGTTTATTATAAAAGTAGAAAAGGAGGTATTTCACATAAAATAGTACTTCACCCAGCGTGGTTAATTAATAAAGTGCGGTGACTTGCTGTCTATAGAATGGGTGATCACAGCTACGGTAAGAACTGTGTGTTCCCCGCCATCCACACCTTGCCCTCACTGATTGCCACACCTGCAGATATATCCAATTCAGAGTGACATACCACACCCAATGCAATACTCCCCCAAGTGGCTAAAATAAATATAAACTAACTTAACCTAACCAAAAAAAGTGAATATAAATGGCTCCTACACCAGGCACTACAGCAGAAATAGAACTTTGCTCATTTATGTCCAAAAAAGGGTTAAAAAAAGTGACCGAATTGTCAAACAAAGCAACAAAAATTTTGAAAAAAGCTGGTTTCAGGTTTTCTGAGGTACCAGCTGACCCATGGTTCTGTTTCTGATGGTTCTGGTGTTTGGGTTTTGTGAGGTACCAGCTGACCCGTGGTTCTGTTTCTGAGGTACCAGCTGACCCGTGGTTCTGTTTCTGAGGTACCAGCTGACCCTTGGTTCTGTTCCAGCTCCACATGCTGCGTGTGTCCCCGTCCATGGGCCAGGTTCTGGAGATGAACACCACGCTGCGCCACCTGCTGTTCCTGCTGGAGTACTGCATGGTGACGGGCTACGACTGGTGGGACGTCCTGCTGCACGTGCAGCCCTCCATGGTCCACAACCTGGTGGAGAAGCTGCACGAGGAGTACATGAGGCAGAACCAGGCCCTGCAACAGGTACACGGCATTCTGGGTAATATATACTCAACCAGGCCCTGCAGCAGGTACAAGGCATTCTGGGTAATATCTACTGAACTAGGCCCTACAGCAGGTACACGGCATTCTGGGTATTATATACTGAACCAGGCGCTACAACAGGTACACGGCATTCTGGGTAATATATACTGAACCAGGCCCTACAGCAGGTACACGGCATCATGGGTAATATATACTGAACCAGGCGCTACAACAGGTACACGGCATCATGGGTAATATATACTGAACCAGGCGCTACAGCAGGTACACGGTATCATGGGTAATATATACTCAACCAGGCGCTACAACAGGTACACGGCATCATGGGTAATATATACAGAACCAGGCCCTACAGCAGGTCCACGGCATCATGGGTAATATATACAGAACCAGGCCCTACAGCAGGTACATGGCATTCTGGGTAATATACACTGAACCAGGCGTTACAGCAGGTACACGGCAGGGGGAATGAGAGGGGGAAACACCAGAGCAGGAGGAATGAGAGGGGGGGTGTGGTGTTTTTTTGGGGGGGGGTGTGAGGGGGGGGGGGTTGGGGAATGTTAGTGAGAGGAGAGGAGAAAGGAGGGGGGGAAACACCAGAGCAGGGGGAATGAGGGAGGAAACACCAGAGCAGGAGGAATGAGAGGGGGAAAAACACCAGAGCAGGGGAATGAGAGGGGAAACACCAGAGCAGGAGGAATGAGAGGGGAAACACCAGAGCAGGGGGGAATGAGGGAGGGAAAAACCAGAGCAGGAGGGAATGAGAGGGGAAACACCAGAGCAGGGGGAATGAGAGGGGAGAGCCGAGAAACAGAGCAGGGGAATGGAGAGGGGAAACACCAGAGCAGGAGGAGGAGGAATGAGAGGGGGAAACACCAGAGCAGGGGGAATGAGAGGGGAAACACACCAGAGCAGGGGGAATGAGAGGGGGAAACACCAGAGCAGGGGGAATCAGAGGGGGAACATAGCAGAAGATATTCATTTTTAAACCAAATTGTCTGTCTGTCTATTTGTCTGTCTTTCTGTCTGTCTGTCTGTCTGTCTGTCTGTAACTGTCTGTCTAACTGCCTGTCTGTCTCTCTAACTGTCTGTCTGTCTCAGGTGCTGGCGACCTGTATTGTGGCATTGAAGGCGTCTCTCTAACTGTCTGTCTGTCTGTCTCTTCAACTGTCTGTCTGTCTCTAACTGTCTGTCTAACTGCCTGTCTGTCTCTCTAACTGTCTGTCTGTCTCTCAGGTGCTGGCGACCCGTATCGTGGCGGTGAAGGCGTCTCTCTAACTGTCTGTCTCTCTAACTGTCTGTCTGTCAGGTGCTGGCGACCCGTATCGTGGCGGTGAAGGCGTCTCTCTAACTGTCTGTCTCTCTAACTGTCTGTCTGTCTGTCAGGTCCTGGCGACCCGTATCGTGGCGGTGAAGGCGTCTCTCTAACTGTCTGTCTCTTTAACTGTCTGTCTCTCTAACTGTCTGTCTGTCAGGTGCTGGCGACCCGTATCGTGGCTGTAAAGGCGTATCTGTGTAAACTCTCTAACTGTCTGTCTGTCTCTTTAACTGTCTCTCTAACTGTCTGTCTGTCTCTTTAACTGTCTCTCTAACTGTCTGTCTGTCAGGTGCTGGCGACCCGTATCGTGGCTGTAAAGGCGTCTCTGTGTAACCTCTCTAACTGTCTGTCTCTCTAACTGTCTCTCTAACTGCCTGTCTGTCTTTCTAACTGTCTGTCTGTCAGGTGCTGGCGACCCGTATCGTGGCTGTAAAGGCGTCTCTGTGTAAACTCTCTAACTGTCTGTCTGTCTCTTTAACTGTCTCTCTAACTGCCTGTCTGTCTAACTGTCTGTCTGTCTCAGGTGCTGGCGACCCGTATCGTGGCGGTGAAGGCGTCTCTGTGTAAACTGTCCACGGCGACAGCGGCTCGAGCGTGTGACTTCCACGCCAAGCTGCTGCTGATCGCCATCAGCTCCACGCTGAAGTCTCTGCTGCGGCCGCACGTCCTCAACACGCCGGACAAGAGTCCCGGAGACAGGCTGGCCGAGATCTGCGCCAAGAACAGCGACACGGGTCCGACACACTGTGTGTGTGTGTGTGTGTGTGTGTGTGTGTGTGTGTCTCTGTGTGTGTGTGTGTGTGTGTGTGTGTCCAGATATTGATGTGTGTGTGTGTCTCCAGATATTGATGTGTATGTGTATATATGTGCGTGTGTCTCTGTGTGTGTGTGTGTGTGTGTGTGTGTGTGTCTCCAGATATTGATGTGTATGTGTATATATGTGTGTGTGTCTCTGTGTGTGTGTGTCTCCAGATATTGATATGTGTGTATGTGTTTATATGTGCGTGTGTCTCTGTGTGTGTGTGTGTGTGTGTGTGTCTCTCCAGATATTGATGTGTGTGTGTCTCAGATATTGATGTGTGTGTGTGTGTGTGTGTCTCCAGATATTGATATGTATGTTTATTTATGTGTGTGTGTGTGTCTCCAGATATTGATATGTATGTTTATTTATGTGTGTGTGTGTGTCTCAGATATTGATGTCTATAAATGTGTGTGTGTGTGTATTTATGTGTGTGTGTGTCTCTCCAGATATTGATAAGGTGATGATCAATCTGAAGACGGAGGAGTTTGTGTTGGACGGTCCCCCCCTTCAGTCTCTGCAGCAGCTCATCCAATGGGTGGGGGACTTCGTCCTCTACCTGCTGGCCAACCTGCCCAACCAGGTGAGCTAACATGCTAACAACAACCTGCCCAACCAGGTGAGCTAACATGCTAACAACAACCTGCCCAACCAGGTGAGCTAACATGCTAACAGGATCCCTGATGGAGAACATGAGAGGACCTTTGGTACAGAGCAGCTGCTAAATGTCCACACAGAGACAGGAAAACATGAACCCACCTATGCTTGCACGACCAGGTGGATCTGCACCATAACAGTGTGGTCTGTCCTACAGATATGGTGATATTCGATTAAATTCAATTTCTCGGGACAGACCCAGGCTCTTGGTAGGAGGTGTCTGACGGGACAGACCCAGGCTCTTGGTAGGAGGTGTCTGACGGGACAGACCCAGGCTCTTGGTAGGAGGTGTCTGACGGGACAGACCCAGACTCTTGGTAGGAGGTGTCTGAAGGGACAGACCCAGGCTCTTGGTAGGAGGTGTCTGACGGGACAGACCCAGGCTCTTGGTAGGAGGTGTCTGATGGGACAGACCCAGGCTCTTGGTAGGAGGTGTCTGATGGGACAGATCCAGGCTCTTGGTAGGAGGTGTCTGACGGGACAGACCCAGGCTCTTGGTAGGAGGTGTCTGATGGGACAGACCCAGGCTCTTGGTAGGAGGTGTCTGATGGGACAGACCCAGGCTCTTGGTAGGAGGTGTCTGATGGGACAGATCCAGGCTCTTGGTAGGAGGTGTCTGATGGGACAGACCCAGGCTCTTGGTAGGAGGTGTCTGACGGGACAGATCCAGGCTCTTGGTAGGCGGTGTCTGACGGGACAGACCCAGGCTCTTGGTAGGAGGTGTCTGACGGTGCCGGTTGGGGTTATGATGAACAGTGGCAATAATAGTCATAATAAAGACAATGGCTCAGTCACTAGAAATAGTAGTTGTAGTAGTTCATGTCATAGCAGGGCACAGCAGCATGCAGTAGGACGTAGCAGGGTTCAGCAGGACATCGCAGAGCTTAGCAGGGAGTGCAGCAGGACCACGGCGACAGCTGCAACCAAGATCTTGGTGCCAACGTACTCCAAGGAAATATTCTGGGTGGAAAAAAACATAAGGACTCCGGGGAGTAAACTCCCCAGAGCTAGGTTAGTAACAAGCATTTCTGGAACATGGAAGCACACAGATGGATAGAGAGAGGAGAGAGAAGCTCAGTGTGTCAAAGGAAGTGCCCCGGCAGTCTAAAACTATAACCGCATAATTAAGAGAGACTCGGGCTAGAACTCTTCCCAACCAGATCGGGCTGTATTGGCCTGCCTCCATCTACTTTGATTATATTATTGATTATATGGTGGATGAATCTAACGACTATGACGAGAAGCAGGTGGCCGGGTTAGGCGGACGCTGCAACTCCTCACTCCTTAACTATAAGTTTATTGAAGGGGAGGGTTTTAAGATTACTCAGAAATGTGTTGATATGAGACTAATGGTGCTGTGTGTCCCACAGGGCTCCATGGTGCGTCCTGGCTTCGGCTTCATGCGGGACGGGGCGTCCCTGGGCATGCTGCGGGAGATGTTGGTGATGATCAGGATTTGGGGGCTGCTGAAGCCCGGCTGCCTGCCCACCTTCACCGCCACCTCAGACAACCAGGACAGCATGCAGCTGCTGTTCAGACTGCTCACCAAGCTCTGGCTCTGCTGTAAGACACACACACACACACAGAAACACAAACACACTTCATTCAAAATGGACAGAAACTAAATAAAACTATCAAAAGCCATCTTGGTTCATCTTTCCACTGTTCCAACA
Source organism: Perca fluviatilis (assembly GCF_010015445.1). Classification (NCBI taxonomy): domain Eukaryota; kingdom Metazoa; phylum Chordata; class Actinopteri; order Perciformes; family Percidae; genus Perca; species Perca fluviatilis. Next base: position 1,005,823 of record NC_053120.1, read on the forward strand.
ATCACCACTCTGGTTTGGTTGAAATAAACCCTTAATTTTGTTTATTTATTTGATTAGGACACTGCACATTAATGAACATTTCTGTAAATGCACCAGTGTTAGTCAGTCGGCTAATCTTCAACTGTAGTCCTAGTTGCCCAGCATGCATGTCTTTATGGTGGGAAGAAGCCGGAGCACCCAGAGGAAACCCACGCAAGCACGGGGAGAACATGCAAACTCCTCACAGAAAGGCCCGGGACGACCTGGGTTAGAACCCAGAACCTTCTTGCTGTGAGGCAGAGTGCTAACCACTGAGCCACCGTGCTGCCTGTTCACCCATTTACATGTGGAAATACATGCTAAAAGTCCATGGGTCTCATTTAAAAAACTGTGTGTAGGATCCTTACTATAAGTGTATGTGCGCCCAAAATGGCGTACGCCGAAAAAAAGTCAGATTTATAAAACCGTGTGTACGCACACCTGTAAGCAATGTTCCCTTTAGAAATCACAGATTGACTACAAGTGTGAGTACGTGGATCAGCCTCTTATCCCACCCTGTACACGCCCATTTTAACCATAAATAATCAATGCAAAGCACCTCGTGAATGCTGATCAGTATGTTAATGACCCTGGCAGTTGTTACACCGTATCATGATGACTGGCGGAGATAAAGCAAAAACTTCTCAGACGTTCAGGAATTGCTGCTTAACACCTTGCCAACACAGCATCAACTAGTGGTATCCCCCACCCCGAGATACAATTTGAAGACAAAATAAAGTGAAATAGGCAAACACACTTTTCTCCCTGCAGGTTTTGTCACAAACAGTATTAAAGTTCGGACTGATAACGAGGACATAGAGCATAACGATTGCGCGAGAGCTTAACGGCTGTATTTTCAGACTTTGACATTTGAGGATATATGCACAGTTTTAAAGATATTTAGTTATTTACACTGTTATCTGCAGTTATCTAATGCTAGGGTATTTGATGCTATCCTGTATTCCATGCAGTCGGGCCATCTCCTCCTGCGCTCCGTAGCGGACAATGTGACGCAAAGACAGCACCGATTAAATATTAAGAACATATTTTTATTAAAGATTTGAGTTGGAGGTGTTTATGGAATAGTTATCACTCAGTACAAGCACAAATAACACTGCTGGATTTAATCTTCATGGTAACGTGGATGATATGGAGTGAAAGAATGTGTGAGGCATCAATATATATATATTTTTTTTACTTTTATAGTTATTCCCATGTACCTTCTGCAGTCTGACTTCAGTTCACCACCTCACCATCTGTGTCACCAATTCCTATTTTATCTCCAAAATGTGCGTACACATGGGTCAGAGTTTGCGTGGGAAGTGGCGTACACACATTTTCAGCCCCATTTTGTGCGTACACCATGTTTATAAATGAGACCCCTGATTATTTACATGGAGTCTGGTGGAGATATGCTGGCTCTATACAGGCTAAAAGTCCTGATTATTTACATGGAGTCTGGTGGAGATATGCTGGCTATATACACGCTAAAAGTCCTGATTATTTACATGGAGTCTGGTGGAGATATGCTGGCTCTATACACGCTAAAAGTCCTGATTATTTACATGGAGTCTGGTGGAGATATGCTGGCTCTATACACACTAAAAGTCCTGATTATTTACATGGAGTCTGGTGGAGATATGCTGGCTCTATACACGCTAAAAGTCCTGATTATTTACATGGAGTCTGGTGGGTTTGGTGATGGAGTCACTTGGACCCAAAAACATGGGAAAACATGGTCCAGGTTGAACAAAAACCGAAGTTATCCTTTAAATAACATAAGTGAACATGTCCTGTGTCTGTGTCTCAGTAACATAAGTGAACATGTCCTGTGTCTGTGTGTCAGTAACATAAGTGAACATGTCCTGTGTCTGTGTGTGTATCAGCGCGGGAGGACGGCCCCCCCCAGGACCCAGATGAGAGTCTGATAGACGAGTGCTGCCTGCTGCCCAGCCAGCTGCTGGTTCCCAGCATGGACTGGCTGCCCGTCAACGACGGCATCATCGTCCGGCTGCAGGGGAAGCAGCCAATCAGGCTGCAGTTTGGAAAAGCCTCATCTCTGCCCGCGGGGGGCGCCGTCGCTGCCACAGCACCGCTGGAACTCTTCACCAGGTAACACACACCTGATACTAGACAGGTAACACACAGCTCAAACTGGCCAGGTAACACACACCTGAAACTGGCCAGGTAACACACACCTGAGACTGGCCAGGTAACACACACCTGAAACTGGCCAGGTAACACACACCTGAGACTGGCCAGGTAACACACACCTGAGACTGGCCAGGTAACACACACCTGAGACTGGCCAGGTAACACACACCTGAGACTGGCCAGGTAACACACCTGAGACTGGCCAGGTAACACACACCTGAGACTGGCCAGGTAACACACACCTGAGACTGGCCAGGTAACACACACCTGAGACTGGCCAGGTAACACACCTGAAACTGGCCAGGTAACACACACCTGAGACTGGCCAGGTAACACACACCTGAGACTGGCCAGGTAACACACACCTGAAACTGGCCAGGTAACACACACCTGAAACTGGCCAGGTAACACACACACCTGAAACTGGCCAGGTAACACACACACCTGAAACTAGTCAGATATGTTTTATCATTGAGATGGAAACAACATGAACAGACACAAACATCGGATTTGTGTGTGTGTGTCTGTCTGTGTGTGTGTGTGTGTGTGTGTTTAGGAGTCCGGGCTCTCAGAAGATGGATAACCTGCGTTGTGTACATATGGGCGTCTGTCCCACTGAGGAGAGCAAGGCCTGCACCAGGTGAGTCCACAGGAAGTGATGTCACAGCTTCAACATGTTAACTGGAATCACTGTTAATGTAATGCTAAATACAGTTAAAAACTAACCGTGTGTGTGTGTGTGTGTGTGTGTGTGTGTCTCTGTGTGTGTGTGTCTGTCTGTGTGTGTGTGTGTGTGTGTGTGTGTGTGTGTGTGTGTGTGTGTGTGTGTGTGTGTCTGTCTCTGTGTGTGTGTGTGTGTGTGTGTGTCTGTCTCTGTGTGTGTGTTTGTGTGTGTGTGTGTGTGTCTGTGTGTGTGTGTGTCTGTCTGTGTGTGTGTGTGTGTGTGTGTGTGTGTCTGTCTCTGTGTGTGTGTGTGTGTGTGTGTGTGTGTGTGTCTGTCTCTGTGTGTGTGTGTGTGTGTGTCTGTGTGTGTGTGTGTTCAGGTGCGGCTGTGTGACCATGCTCCGTTCTCCTAACAAAACGAACGCCATGAAGCAGTGGGAGCAACGCTGGATCAAAAACTGTCTGTGTGGAGGTCTGTGGAGGAGGATCCCCCCCACACTCACCTGAACACAGCGACCCCCCACACACACACTCACCTGAACACAGCCTGGACCCCCCACACACACACACTCACCTGAACACAGCCTGGACCCCCCCACACACACACACTCACCTGAACACAGCCTGGACCCCCCCAACACTCACCTCTGGGTCCCCCCCTACATGACTTGAGCCGCCGAGGAGCTCGGTAAACTGCTAGCTTGCTGCTGATTGGCCGACAGCCCCGGAGTCACCAGGGCTTTGTTGTTGACCAGATGGCACAGGACTGAAGAAGAAGGAAAGATGGAGGATTTCATCTATGTCGGCTAGGTGTTCTGTAAATAAAGTTTGTTTTGTATTTTACTTTGTAATAAAACTGTCAAAATAAAAGCCCTGTTGCTTTCTGTTGTCTCTCAGAGACCTCCGAGCTGTTTCTGGTTCAACAGAAAGGTCTATAAGAGGTTTTAGAAAGCTCTATAAGAGGTTCTATAAGAGGTTTTAGAAAGCTCTATCTCCGTATGGAGCCTTTCTATAATGATGTCAGACACTTATATACTTACAATAATTCTTAAAGGTGCACTATGAGTTCCTGCATGGTTTCATCTCTCCTTGGTGCGCTAGCTGCCTGCCCCCTGAACACACTGTGAAACAGCCCGGTTTCAGGAGAACACAGGGGGCTAGGGTGACCAGATGAGAATGGGTAAAATTCGGCACAAGACTGGGGGGGGGGGGTAATTGATTGGAATGATTGGAATGATTAATTATTTTTATTCAGGAATTCAACTGTCTGTCATGTCTGCGCTTTAACATCAACAACATCCAATCCAATCACTCCTTCTCGTGGCTGCCTGCACCTAATGTGAATTTCAAAACTCTGCGCCAAAATTATGTATTATTTTTATTCAGAAACTCAACTGTCTGTTTTGTAAACCCGAAAATACAAATAAAAAAATCATAAAAATCATGAACTCAGGTGATGACGGGAGCTGCATGCTGCAGGACGACTCAGTTAAAAATCACCATGACCAGTTTTTAATGTTCAATCACACTATAACTACTCCAGAGTTCTTGAGACTTTGCTCTAATTTTCGGGACAATTAGGGCAGGATTCGGGATTCGGGCCAACTGCTTTGATTTTGGGACTGTCTGGTTACCCTTCAGGGGGTGTAAACCTAAAACAAACACTAAGGGCACAGGCTGTGCACCAAAATACAACAAACCACGGTCCAGCCAATCACCGACAAGATGGTTAGGAGAGGGGGTGGGGCCAGTGAGCAGAGTTGATTGAGTAGCTGAGTTGGTGATTGGCTAGACCATGGCTTGTTGTATTTTGGTGCACAGCCTGTGCCCGTAGTGAGCGAAACCATGCTGGAACTCATAGTGCACCTTTAATATTAGTGAAACCATGCTTTAACGTTACCCCTGGCAACAGCAGATGTAGCCCTGGTTAGGAGTGTGTTCAGCTGTAATATCGATCACTGTCCCTTTAAATCTGACCAGTTTAAATATCTGATATTAATATCAGATCTGTGGAGACTGAGACACAGATCGGTAATAGAAAAACAATAGTGATCTGTGAAGCTTTAAAGGATCAGGACACACACACACACACACACACACACACACACACACACACACACACACCGTGCAGCAGCAGCAGCAGCCGCAGATCTCCGCCAGAAAACGGTTGCAGATCTGCGTTATTTCAGGCAGAACGAAGCCTAGAACCGGGGAAAACGGAACCAGGACGGGGACTAGCCTAAAACCGAGCCGCTGTAACCCGGGACAACCAGGCAGGTGTGTCCGGTGTCACGGCTCCGGTACCGGCTCCGGTTCTGCTGCTGAAGAGGAAGAGAAACGGGAATCAAAGCGGAACAGACACAGGATCGATGGTCTGAGGTGAGTGTGTGTTTTGTGTGTGTGTGTGTGTGTGTGTGTGTTATGCTGCATTCTCTGACTCATTTATTCAGCACATCAACTGGAGCTGCATCAAATCCGCGAGACAATGGAAAAAACGGGACATACCCGGGATTTATTCGGTCCAAACCGAACCGAGCTGCAGTGTGTCTGTGTGTGTGTGTGTGTGTGTGTGTGTGTGTGTGTGTGTGTGTGTGTGTGTGTGTGTGTGTGTGTGTGTGTGTGTGTGTAGGTCTGTCTGTCTGTCTGTATGGACTGCAGTCTGTCCGTTAACGGTTCTGTCGCTACATGTCAGAGCTCTGTGCTCTGATTGGTCGGATTTTAATTGGCAGAACAAGGTGTAAAAATGTGCAGGAAGATGTCTGCGTCTCTGAAAGGAAGAACCAGTTAACATGTGCTGCTGGATCCATTCAATTTAAAGGGTCATTTCTTCTTATTATTTTCAACCTGGACCCTATTTTCATGTGTTTGTATGTAAGTGACTGATGGGAACCCCGAAATCACCGTCACCAAACCCACCAGACTCCATGTAAATAATCAGGACTTTTAGCGTGTATAGAGCCAGCATATCTCCACATGTAAATGGTTGAATTAAGGGTTTATTTCAACCAAACCAGAGTTTTTTGGAACCGTGGAAAGATGAACCATGACGGCTTTTGGTAGTTTTATTTAGTTTCTGTCCACTTTGAACGAAGTGCATTTTACGATGATAAAAGTCCTGATTATTTACATGGAGTCTGGTGGGTTTGGCGAAGGTACTGAGTATAATCCCTCCCACGTATTCTGTGTTGTTTATATACGTGTGTGTGTGTGTGTGTGTGTGTGTGTGTGTGTGTGTGTGTGTGTGTGTGTGTGTGTCTCTGTGTGTGTGTGTGTGTTGCAGGTCTGTCAGGATGATGATGAACTCTGAGAAGATGAAGAAGAAACCTCCCAAAGACAGTTTGACTCTGCTGCCATGTTTCTACTTCGTGGAGGTGAGAGCAACAACAATAATAATAATAATTATTATTATTCTTGTGGCTAACCAGTGGTGTAGTCTGTGTGATACGCAGGTATAACCAGTATACCCACTAAGAAAGCTCCAGGATTACCATATACCCTCTTAATGCCCAATGACCAACAACATACTTTACATTATAGTTTTGATATATTTTGAATTGTCATCTGTGTTTTTCTTCACATAGTTTAAATAAAGGGATTTCCACCATCATTTGGTGCATAAAAGTGAATCAGAATACAAGAAATTAAGTCTTTGATGCTCCAAACTTCCCTGGGGGAGGACATCCAGACCCCCCACTATAATATGCCCCCAGCGGCAGTAGAGTTTCGGCGAGCTAACCACGACAGTGTTGTCGCCCTCTCGCCCACAATCAACCTCTGCTGCTAAAGCAGTCAGCCTGCAGTGATGTTTGGAAATGGAGACACACATATCGTACCTATTCCCGGAAATCCTGGCCATTATTTTAAGGCATAAACCAACCATAGGGGGGCTAACCCTACTGCTAACATTGGCTATTACATTAGCCTAAAATTATAATTATAGCCATACATATACAGCGGGGAGAACAAGTATTTGATACACTGCCGATTTTGCAGGTTTTCCTACTTAAAAAGCATGTAGAGGTTTGTAATTTTTATCATAGGTACTCTTCAACTGTGAGAGACAGAATCTAAAAATCCAGAAAATCACATTGTATGATTTTTAAATAATTAATTTACATTTTATTGCATGACATAATTATTTGATCACCTACCAACCAGTAAGAATTCCGGCTCTCACAGACCTGTTGGAGAGGTTGGAGTCTGTTTGATTGACAGGTGTCTTTTATACAGGTAACGAGTTCAAACAGGTGCAGTTAATACAGGTAATGAGTGGAGAACAGGAGGGCTTCTTAAAGAAAAACCAACAGGTCTGTGAAAGCCAGAATTCTTACTGGTTGGTAGGTGATCAAATACTTATGTCATGCAATAAAATGCAAATTAATTATTTAAAAATCATACAATGTGATTTTCTGGATATTTGTTTTAGATTCTGTCTCTCACAGTTTAAGAGTACCTATGATAAAAATTACAAACCTCTACATGCTTTGTAAGTAGGAAAACCTGCAAAATCGGCAGTGTATCAAATACTTGTTCTCCCCACTGTATATCACAGTAACACTGCAAAATTAAAGACACGTTAAAATCACGTTTTATGTATATACAAACAATAAGGAAAGCTTCAAGACTTAAGGTTGTTGCAGTAGCGATAGTAGTAGTAGTAGTAGTAGTAGTAGTAGTAGTAGTAGTAGTAATAGTAGTAGTAGTAATAGTAGTAGTAGTGTCTTTCTGCCTCTGGTATGCATACACACGCAGTACTGTTTGTAAACAGGAAACCCGTGTATTCCAGTATTACACATTGCACCTTTAAAACGTAGTCTCCATGTGTTGATGAGTCCCCGGCTGTGGTTGTGGTTGTGGCTGTGGTTGTGGTTGTGGTTGTTTCCTGCAGCTTCCCATCGTGGCGTCCTCCATGGTGTCTCTCTACTTCCTGGAGCTGACCGACGTGGTGCAGCCGGCTCAGGTGGCGTTCCGCTGCCACGACCGCGAGCTCAGCATGCCGTACGTAGATGCTGGAGACGAGCTCATCCCTCTGCTGATGCTGCTCAGCCTCGCCTTCGCTGGGCCGGCTGCCTCGGTAACACACACACACACACACACACACACACACACAAACAGACACACAGAGACACACATACACACACACACACACACACACACAAACAGACACACATACACACACACACACACACACAGATATGCGTGCTCTGTAAAGCACTTTGTCTGTCTAGTGGCTGTTTAAATGTGCTATATAAATAAATGAACTTGAACTTGAACTTGAGGGATGGGTGAAATGCAGAGAATGAATTTCGCTACATGCATGTGTATGTGACAATAAAGTACCTTTACCTTAGACACACACAGAGACACACACACACACACAGACAGACACACACACACACACAGAGACACACACACACAAAAAAATAAAAAATAATACAAAGGGCAGCACTGTGGCCTCACAGCAGAAGGTTCTGGGTTCTAGTCCAGGTGGTTCCGGGCCTTTCTGTGTGGAGTTTGCATGTTCTCCCCATGTTTGTGTGGGTTTCCTCCGGGTGCTCCGGTGTCCTAGCCTGGTTGACACCAGACCTTCTCAGCTGTAACTGAGAGTGGGGGGGTCTGGGAAAGCTTCATTGGGGCGGCTGTGTCTCAGTGGTAGAGCGGTTGCCTGCCAATCGGAAGGTTGGTGGTTCGATCCTTGGCTCTGCAGTACCATGTCGAAGTGTCCTTGGGCAAGAACCTGATCCCCGAGTTCCCCCCGATGCTGTGCATCGGAGTGTGAATGTGTGTGAATGATTATCTGATGAGCAGGTGGCTCCTTGTACGGCAGCCTCGGCCACAGTGTATGAATGTGTGTGAATGGTGAATGGTTCCTGTACTATGTTAAAGAGCTTTGAGTAGTCGTTGAGACTAGAAAAGCGCTATATAAAAACAGTACATTTACATTACATTGACAGTTTATTTCCAAAGGGGCGTCACCAACGGACGACACTCAAATGCTTCTGGGCGCAATTGGATAGTCCTTCAACCAATCAGAGCAATGATCCGGGTGACGTCCTACTGTCTCCTTGCAGGTGTTGCATATTATAAACTTGTTATCTTCTGACCACACGCTGAAGAATGTCCAAACAGCTGACATGTTGCAGGTTAATCCACGCGCGTCACACCGGCGGAGAAGTTGAGAGAAAGGTGAAAGAGAGCGTGCCGTGGCGTAGAGCTGAAGATCTTTATCTTAATTTCTTATTTTTCACGGGCTCGGGCCGGGCTCGGGCTTGCGCTTCGGGCTGCATGCTATATGAGCGGTCAGCTGATGCGTTTCGATTACCGTGAAAATGGATCCTGAGAAGGTGAAACGGAGGCTGGTCTCTGGAGGACTTCATTAATTTCTATGTTCCAACTTCCAAGTGGCCTATAGCCTCCGTTATTCATGAATAAATGATGTTAAAAAATGTATAAATGACTAATTTTTTACGAAAGACAAAGGAGCTGTGTGCGTGCGGTGTAGTCTCTTTTTTCTTTCTCTCCCTTTTCCTCTGAGTGGTGCGTGTGCCCGCTCGCGGTGCGAAGCGCGTGTCCGACACTCCAATGATGCTGATAGACGTCTTTACAGTCGGGCTGTAAACGGGTTCGGGCTTTTAAAAAGCTGTCAATCAAAATGTACGGGTCGGGCTCGGGCCGAACTCTGTCGGGCTCAGCTCTACCGCGGCGTCCGTGGCGTGGCGTCCGTGGCGTGGCGTCCGTGCCGTGGCGTCCGTGCCATGGCGTCTGTGTGTGCGTGCGTCCTTGAGAACTGTAACTCTATAACTTCTGTTGTCAGTTAATTAGCGTTAGTAGCGTTGACCGGCATGAACTCGCCATATGTCAGACTGACCTGCCGATCATGGCCGAGCACGGGAAGCACGGCTTTGGTAGCCGTCATGTTGAATGTGAACAAAAAGCTGCTCGCCGTCGCTGCGCTATCGTAGTCACATAAAGCCCGCCGAAATGGTTGTGATTGGTGCCTCGATTTTGGGGACATTGGAAATGGGTTTGAATGGGCTCTTGGCCAGACTGATTGGCAGAGCAAATCTAAAAATTTGCCTGAAGTTCGTCAGGGTTTACCCAGGCTACCGCTTTCCCCCACCATCTAAAACATGGACTACGTTCTCCAGCCAGTGCCTTTGAGCAAGGCACTGGCTCAGATCTGGAGTTGGTCCCCGGGTGCTGTGATTGGCTGCCTCCTGCTCCCTTGAGTTTACTGTCTAAAATCAAAGGCTTTCTCACCCGATAACTCTGGAAATGGCGGTTCATGCGTTTTTCACGTGTCGGCTAGATTATTGCAATTCACTCTACTGTGGTATATCTAGTTCTCAAGTTGCCCGTCTTCAGTTAGTCCAAAATGCTGCGGCTAGACTTATTCTTAACTGTCGCAAATATGACCATATCTCTCCTATTCTCAAATCTCTACACTGGCTGCCCGTTCGACAGAGAATAGATTTCAAAATCCTTCTCTTTGTCTTCAAATCTATACATAACTTAGCTCCCGTCTACCTATCCGAACTCATTCATCCGTACATTCCTCCCAGAAGCCTAAAATCACAAGACCAGGCTCTGCTGGTAGCCCCTCGTGTCAGACTAAAGCGGAGAGGGGAGCGCGCTTTTGCGGTGGCAGGGCCTCGTCTGTGGAACTCCCTGCCTTTAGAGATCAGAACGGCCCCCAACCTTGCTATCTTCAAGTCGTTGGTAAAAACCTACTTATTCTCAATAGCATATTGAGCTCCCTTTTAGGTTGGTTCTTCTTTTTTACACTTCAGTCTGTGTTTTAAGGTTGCTCTTAGCTTTGCTGTTTTTATTTTGTGTTTTATGTGCTGTCTTGCTGGTTTTATTTTCTTATATGCTTGCTCTGTAAAGCACTTTGTCTGTCTAGTGGCTGTTTAAATGTGCTATATAAATAAATGAACTTGAACTTGAATTTGAGGGATGGGTTAAATGCAGAGAATGAATTTCACTACATGCATGTGTATGTGACAATAAAGTACCTTTACCTTAGACACACACAGAGACACACACACACAACACACACACACAGACACACACACACACAGACACACACACACACACACACACACACACACACACACACACACACACACATACACAGACAAAAACATACACACACACACAACACACACACACACACACACACACACAGAGACACACACACACAGACACACACACACAGAGACACACACACAAACAAACACACACAAACAGACACACCCACACACACACAGATCCATGCTGAGGGTGTGTTTTTTTTGTGAACCAGATCATGCTGGTGGAGGGGGTGATGAGGGTGTGTTTGTTTCGTGAACCAGATCATGCTGGTGGAGGGGGTGATGAGGGTGTGTTTGTTTCGTGAACCAGATCATGCTGGTGGAGGGGGTGATGAGGGTGTGTTTGTTTCGTGAACCAGATCATGCTGGTGGAGGGGGTGATCTACTGCCTGCAGTCCAGACTGAAGCTGCGTCGAGCCGAGGGGAGCATCAACGCTGGGGGGTGCAACTTCAACTCCTTCCTCAGGAGGACTGTTCGCTTCGTAGGTACGCCAGCAGCTACACCTGCAGCTAACTACACCTGCAGCTAATTACACCTGCAGCTAACTACACCTGCAGCTAACTACATCTGCAGCAAATTACACCTGCAGCTAACTACACCTGCAGCTAACTACACCTGCAGCTACACACAGCTCCAGACGGCACATTTTACACCTGCACTAGCCACTTGACGCTGCAAACGATTATTACCGACTGCATGCCTTTAATGCACCTTCGCACCAGCTACGCCTAATTACGCTGCGCATGCAACTACTGCGCTACAGCGGCATAACATTACACGCCGCAGTATTGACATTACACGCATTATCTGCCACCGCATTCGCTGCACTTATGTAGGCTACGCTGTGAACCGTATGCCATTCGGCTATATGCACATTCGGTGCGCATAACGTGCGCATAACTGCGATGGCTACGGGGCGCATTCGACTGCTTGCCGTTAATTACGCCTGCGCGCAATAACTGCACGACGGTCTTCTTACGCATCCAGTTACTTAGCACTGCGGTTACTCCTGCCGCTAACTGCACCTTCGCTAGGACACGCTTATACCGGGCTGTAGCACCACGCGACTAACTGCTCCCGCATGACAGCAACCTTCGTTTCGCATCATGGTGCACCTGCGCATTACTGCTGCACGCCGGCGACTGCAGCGCGCGCAATTACGCCCCGCATTGGTTAATTACACCATGCGCTTCACTACACTGCAGCTAATTACCTTTGCAGCTTGCGCCTACGCCGCGATAACTTCACATATGCGGTGGTACGCATATGACTGTTGCCACTCCCGGCGGCTTACACCGACGCTGCCGCAGTTAATTACGCCATACCATTAACTCCGGCAGCTATGCTGACTGCAGATAACATTCAGCTATTACCTACAGCTACACCTTAACGGCTTGCTACCTGCTACTTCAGCTACAGCTACACTTTGCGTGCACTACCTGTGGCTGAACTATTAGCTGCGCGCGACGGCATGGTGCGACCTGCGGTAACTTCATGCAGCAACGCCTGCTGATGGCTACATCGCTGCATTCGGTGCGCGCAGCTAATTACTCCCTGCAGCTAACTACACCTGCAGCTAATTACACCTGCAGCTAATTAAACCTGCAGCTAACTACACCTGCAGCTACACCTGCAGCTAATTACACCTGCAGCTACACCTGCAGTTTACTACACCTGCAGCTAACTACACCTGCAGCTAATTAAACCTCCAGCTAACTACACCTGCAGCTACACCTGTAGCTAATTACAGCTGCAGCTAACTACACCTGCAGCTAATTATACCTGCAGGTACACCTGTAACTACAGCTGCAGCTAACTACACCTACAGCTAACTACACCTGCAGCTGTGTGTGTGTTTAGGTGTTCACGTGTTGGGGCTGTGATCTAACCTATGTGTGTGTGTGTGTGTTTCTGTGTGTGTGTGTGTGTATGTGTGTGTGTGTGTGTGTAGGCGTGCACGTGTTCGGCCTGTGTGCGACAGCGCTGCTGACAGACATCATCCAGCTGTCGACCGGCTACCACGCTCCGTTCTTCCTCACCGTGTGTAAACCCAACTACACGCTGGCCGCCGCGTCCTGCGCCAGCAACGCCTACATCACCAGAGACATCTGCTCGGGGCACGACCTGCACGCCATCATGGCCGCCAGGTCAGACACACACCACTTACAGAGATTACAGACTAGAGATGTAGATCACTGAGCGGTTTCACACTAAACTAAGAGATACTACGACAAACTGAGACTTCACCTGATAAATTATCTTTTAAACTGACAAACATCAGATGTGTAATTCATGGTTCAATTCAAACAGGATGTAAACATGATCTGTCTCTCCCCGCTCACTACGGGACACATTTATACTGAAATAAAGTCCGACACTGGAAACAGGAAAGGGTAGGTCTTACACACTGGAAGGGGCGGGTCTTACACACAGGAAGGGGTGGGTCTTACATACAGGAAGGAGTGGGTCTTACACACAGGAAGGGGTGGGTCTTACATACAGGAAGGAGTGGGTCTTACACACATGAAGGGGTGGGTCTTACACACAGGAAGGGGCGGGTCTTACACACAGGAAAGAGCGGGTCTTACACACAGGAAGGGGTGGGTCTTACACACAGGAAGGAGTGGGTCTTACACACAGGAAGGGGTGGGGCTTACACACAGGAAGGAGTGGGGCTTACACACAGGAAGGAGTGGGTCTTACACACAGGAAGGGGTGCGTCTTACACACAGGAAGGAGTGGGTCTTACACACAGGAAGGGGTGGGTCTTACACACAGGAAGGAGTGGGTCTTACACACAGGAAGGGGTGGGTCTTACACATAGGAAGGAGTGGGTCTTACACACAGGAAGTGGGTCTTACACACAGGAAGGGGCGGGTCTTACACACAGGAAGTGGGTCTTATACACAGGAAGTGGGTCTTACAAGCTATTTTCTCTCTTCTTCTGTCCTGACAGGAAAACATTCCCTTCCCAGCATGCAACGCTGTCGGCCTTCGCTGCTGTTTATGTTTCTGTAAGTGCGAAGTTACTTTTTTTTATCAATCAATACATTATTAAAGGTGACTAACTGATGATGTGATCCTTTGGTTCCAGACGTATTATAACTGTGATGATGTCATCATTTGGTTTCAGATGTAGTCAGACTGATGATGTCATCCTTTGGTTCCAGATGTACTTTAACTGTGATGATGTCATCATTTGGTTCCAGATGTAGTCAGACTGAATGATGTCATCCTTTGGTTCCAGATGTATTCTAACTGTGATGATGTCATCCTTTGGTTCCACATGTAGTCAGACTGATGATGTCATCCTTTGGGTCCAGATGTAGTCTAACTGTGATGTCATCCTTTGGTTCCAGATGTACTTTAACTCGAGCATCTCTGACAGCACCAAGCTGCTGAAGCCCCTGCTCGTGTTTGCCTTCGCCATCGCTGCGGCGATGAGTGGGCTGACGCAGATCACGCAGCACCGCAGCCATCCCATAGACGTCTACGCAGGCTTCCTGATCGGAGCCTTCATCGCCGCCTACCTGGTGAGCTATGGCGAACTTCAAGTCCTCTGATGACATAAACTCGCCAAATCTAAATCCAGACACACAGCTTGTTACTAGAGATGGTCCGATACCGATTCCAGTATCGGTACCGATACTGCCTAAAATGCTGGTATCGGTATTGGGAAGTACTGGAGTTTATGCACCGATCTGATACCACATAATAAAGCCCTAAAGAAAATCTACGTTAAAGTAGTTTATTTATGTTATTTTTCCATTATAACTAACTGTCAAACTGGAGAATAAAATATAAAAAATAAAAGAAAGTTCTGCGGCATTCATTGTTTGTGTTTGTTCATATTTAACCTGAGCCAGACAGACAACAAAGATAGAAATCATATCACATCCATACAGAGATAGTAGTATACAGCTGTTAAAACATAATAAAATATATGACACACTGGTATCGGATCGGTACTCGGTATTGGCCGATACGCAAGTTCTGGTATCGGAATCGTTATCGGGAAGCAAAAAATGGTATCGGACCATCTCTACTTGTTACCAGAGGTGTCTCTGGTCTACCAGGGCAGGAGTAGGGAGGGGTCTCTCTGGTCTACCACGGCAGGAGTAGGGAGGTGTCTCTCTGGTCTAACAGGGCAAGAGTAGGGAGGTGTCTCTCTGGTCTAACAGGGCAAGAGTAGGGAGGTGTCTCTCTGGTCTACCAAGGCAGGAGTAGGGAGGTGTCTCTCTGGTCTACCAGGGCAGGAGTAGGGAGGTGTCTCTCTGGTCTACCAGGGCAGGAGTAGGGAGATGACTCTGGTCTACCAGGGCAGGAGTAGGGAGGTGACTCTGGTCTACCAGGGCAGGAGTAGGGAGTTGACTCTGGTCCACCAGGGCAGGAGTAGGGAGGTGACTATCTGGTCTACCAGGGCAAGAGTAGGGAGGTGACTCTGGTCTACCAGGGCAGGAGTAGGGAGGTGACTCTGGTCTACCAAGGCAGGAGTAGGGAGGTGACTCTGGTCTACCAGGGCAGGAGTAGGGAGCGGTCTCTCTGGTCTACCAGGGCAGGAGTAGGGAGGTGACTCTCTGGTCTACCAGGGCAGGAGTAGGGAGGGGTCTCTCTGGTCTACCAGGGCAGGAGTAGGGAGGTGTCTCTCTGGTCTAATAGGGCAGGAGTAGGGAGGTGACTCTGGTCCACCAGGGCAGGAGTAGGGAGCGGTCTCTCTGGTCTACCAGGGCAGGAGTAGGGAGGTGACTCTCTGGTCTACCAGGGCAGGAGTAGGGAGGTGTCTCTCTGGTCTAATAGGGCAGGAGTAGGGAGGTGACTCTGGTCCACCAGGGCAGGAGTAGGGAGGTGTCTCTCTGGTCTACCAGGGCAGGAGTAGGGAGGTGACTCTCTGGTCTACCAGGGCAGGAGTAGGGAGGTGACTATCTTGTCTACCAGAGCAGGAGTAGCCCAAATGTGTAACCATGATGTTTTTTCTCCTTCAGGCGTTTCACGCTGTGGGTAACTTCAAGTCCTCTGAGGACATCACTGCGGCCCCAACCCCCCCACCTCCGAAGGAGGATGCCCTGCGGGCGCTGACGGAGCGAGGACACGAGTCTGTCTACAACAAAGGACCGGCCTCCGCCTCCGAGAGCAACGACGAGATAGCCGCTGTGCCCGCGCCGCTGCTGGACCGTCTGGAGGGCCGGGGGCCACTGGGGCCCCTAGGGGGATCTCTGGGGGGGCATCTGGGAGGGTCTCTGGGGGGGCCGCTGGGACCCCTGGGGGGGTCTCTGGGGGGGCCCCTGGGAGGGTCTCTGGGGGGGCCGCTGCAGAGGGAGACGGACTCCATGGAGACCCTGAAGAGAGCCAGCGTGGACGTGGAGCTGCTCGCTCCTCGCAGCCCGATGGGGAAGGAAACCATGCTGACCTTCAGCAACACGCTGCCCAGAGCCAGCGCCAACGCCAACACCAACGGGGGGGTGAGGCGCTCAATCTAAACCTAAACACACAATAATGCTTTCTCCACGCACGTTTTACACACTGATTAACCTTCTGTTTTGGTTGATTTTTTCAGCACTTTAGACAAAATTTCCAGAATTTGAGTTAAAGTCATTATTATCACGGTAAATCTCACACAGCAGAGCATCAGAGATCAAAACCTAGATAAACCATAAAACTGAGTTTCCTTTGGCAGGTGCTGGGGTCCAGCCCACCGCCGGAGGACCCTCCGGTGCAGCCGGTTCAGCCGGTGCAGCGGCGTCTGAAGGCGGTGCCGGGCCCCGTGGACCCGCTGCGCTCGCAGCAGTTGGTGTCGGAGTGGAAGCAGAAGTCGATGGAGATGCGCGGACTGAGCGTGCACGGCGAGGCGGAGCGCGACGCCAGCGAGGACGGCTCCGTGGGGGCAGACGAGGTCTTCCATCCCGCGGTGCATTCTGGGAGGCCAGCGTCCGCTCGCAACCCAACTCCGCCTCCGGGCGGTGCCAAAGCTGTGGCCACTCCACGCCCGCCGCAGATCCCAGAGGCAGGGCCACCGCCCGTGTCCCCAAAGAGCGCCGTGACCCGCGCCAAGTGGCTCGCCATTCGGGAGAAGGCGAGCGGCGAGGGCACAGCCCGCAGCACCGCCAACACGCCCAGACTCATGCAGGTAGGGACGGGAACACAAGCTCTCTCAGGTCCAATCAGGGGACAGAGTTTCATTATCTGCACAATGGAGACAAGGAGCACGCACACACACACACACACACACACACACACACAGATAAACACACACACACACACACAGATAAACCCACACACGAACACAGAT
The DNA here is from genome assembly GCF_010015445.1 of Perca fluviatilis. Taxonomy (NCBI): domain Eukaryota; kingdom Metazoa; phylum Chordata; class Actinopteri; order Perciformes; family Percidae; genus Perca; species Perca fluviatilis. The sequence continues at coordinate 1,023,038 of NC_053120.1, forward strand.
AACACACACACACAGATACACACACACACACGTTTTCACACGTAATAATAACTCAACAAAAACATATAATTTTAGAAATATGTATTCACAATGTATTCAACAATAACACCAGTACATAAAATGTAGCCTATGTAAAAATCGCAGTAAGTGCAAAATGTGTAGGTGAGGTGTTCCAGGAGAAACCTAAATATCCAACAGACTAAAGAAGACAGACATTAACAGGTGTTTGAACTTTGGTTCAAGTAAAGTTGCGAACTTTTTGAAGTCAGTCGACTCACACAGTTGTGTAGACATCCCAGGTGTTCCTGTGTATTTACTAACCTGTAGTGTTTTCTGTCCTACGGTGTTCGTCATGCTGCCTGGCCCTGTACCCATACATCCATACCCTGTATACATCCATACCCTGTACCCGTACATCCATACCCTGTACTGTGTCTTCGAAATATGAGACATTTATTAGATAATTCTGCCTAAAGTGGTTTATTTAAAACACTAAACTTGGATGCAACTGTCCAAGGTGATATTTCATACCTAGAGGGAGTTTTTCCTTGCCACTGTCGCACTGCTTGCTCTTGAGGGACTTATTGTAATTGTTGGGGCTTTGTAAATTATAGAGTGTGGTCTAGACCTACTCTATCTGTAAAGTGTCTCGAGATAACCTATGTTATGATTTGATTTGACTATAAATAAAATTGAATTGAATTGAATTGAAAAATTGTACACATACATCCATACCCTGTACCCATACATCCATACCCTGTACCCATACATCCATGCCCTGTATCCATACATCCATGCCTTGTACCCATACATCCATGCCTTGTACCCATACATCCATACCCTGTACCCATACATCCATGCCCTGTACCCATACATCCATGCCTTGTACCCATACATCCATGCCTTGTACCCATACATCCATGCATTGTACCCATACATCCATACCCTGTACCCATACATCCATACCCTGTATCCATACATCCATGCATTGTACCCATACATCCATACCCTGTATCCATACATCCATGCATTGTACCCATACATCCATACCCTGTATCCATACATCCATACCCTGTACCCATACATCCATACCCTGTACCCATACATCCATACCCTGTATCCATACATCCATACCCTGTACCCATACATCCATACCCTGTACCCATACGGTACGGTCAGTGTCTTATATTCGAGTCAGTCTGATGATGTATTTCCTCTCTGTGCAGGTGGTTTCCATGGTGAAGCAGCATGGCATCCGTGCGGCGTCCTCAGAGACCTCCAGCTGCTCCGGCTCCTCCTCGGCCGCCGAGTCCCCGCAGCAGCGTGGTGGGATCGTCACCGTGGACGCCCACGCCCCTCACCACCCGGTGGTCCAGGCCCCGCCCCCTCTACAGGCCACGCCCCCTCTACAGGCCCCGCCCCTGGCCGGGAACGGGAGCCCGTGGGAGTGGGCGTCCGACGGCCGTGACCCGCGGGACGCCTACGACCTGAACAGCCTGACCCGCGGCGACTCAGCGGCGCGTGGCAGCAGCTTTCCGGCCGCACCGCTCCGCCTCGCCGCGCGCCGTGGGCGGGGGGGCCACGACTCACGGCGAGGCCGAGGCGACAGCGGACGCTCAGCGCCGAGAGATCGCCATGAGACGCAAGACGGCGCTGGTTCTGTTGGATCGAGAGCTGCGTGCACAGGCGGAGCAGGAGAACCTTTATCTGCAGGGACGCAGGTTCAAGGACTAGTCTCAGAACCTTTCAAAATAAAATAGTCTCTGAAACTTTCAAAATAAAATAGCCTCTGAACCTTTCAAAATAAAAGCCTTATTGTGAAAGTGACAGCGCAGACGGGCACAGCGAGGAACGCCGACTGGCGGGGTGCGCCATTGATTCTGATTGGATATCAGTTGGTTAAGGAAACTTCAGTTTATTATAAATAAACATCAGTTTATCTTGGATGTAAAAGAACTTCTGCTGTAAAACGTGTTTGGTAGTAAACGGAGAGACCTGATGAATTATCTTTTAACACTTGTGTTGTCTTCCCGTCGACCATTAACTTTTTGTCCTTATGGGTCAAAATTTTAAATGAATTTTTAACTTTTTTGTTGCTTTTTTCAAAGCTTTGTATATTCATGGTCAATAAACCTAATTTATTTGACATTATACCTAATTATTTTGTTAAAAAAAGCTGAAATTATGAATTATTTTTTACTAATAGTTAAGATCAGAGGATGTACTGTTATATTGTTTTGAAACCATTTAAACATTGTTTTAATTGCAATAAAATTTAATACAACACCTAAAATTCATGAAAGTAATAATCAATTTTACATGCAAATTTATTTTATGGGTTCCATTCAGCATGCATCCATGTTAATTTTGGGCAATTTGGAAGAAAGAAACCCATATTTGTGATATAAAAAAACTGCAAAAAATTTGCCCCTAGGACAACATAAGGGTTAAAGTGACAAACATCATTCTCTGTCTCTCCCCGTTCACTACCGGACACATTTTACTGAAATAAAGTCCCACGCTGGACACAGGAGGAGGCGGGACTTACACACAGGAAGGGGCGGGACTTACACACAGGACTTTGAGGGAATATTTCCAACATGGAGTGAGCTCCTGTGATTGGTCCAGGAGCTGCTTCCTGACTCGGTGATTGTGTGACAGGAACTGGACCCTGCAGGAATCTCTGATTGTAAAAATGAACTGTTGCCTTTCTGTCGTGATGGTTGCTTGCTATAGTGATTCTCAGCATGCTGCTCTCTGATTGATTGAGGCCGTAAGTGTGTAAAAGTGAATGTGTGTCTTTATGAGTGATATGAGATTACATATTTATTGTCAGAGTTTAAAGATACACTCACTGGTTCATCTGCTGAGAGTTATAATATAACAGAATATGTAATCTTGACCCACACACAGACACAGACAGACACACACACACACACACATAGACACACACACAGACAGACACATACAGACACACACACACACACACACACGTTTTCACTCATCTTAGAAAAATAGCAACAACATTTAAAAAGCCACAAAAACGTCTGAAAAATGGACACAAAGGTTAAAAACAAAATGTCATAAACGTCACAAGAAGAGCTGATTGGTTTAACGAAATCCCAACAACCCAGTGATTGTTTGTCCTATCCCAGAATGCATCTGTGTGATGAGAAGTCTGTAAGAAGTTGTGATATGGATCCAGGGTGTGTGAAGGTAACCAGTGAGTGTATCTAGACAAGATCTGGCTGCTGCTTTCTGTGTCTGGGTGTTGCTGCATGTGTCTCTCTGAGATATAAAGATCTGGTGTTATCTGTTATTATCTGTTATATCTCCAGCGTTTCTGACTGAATGTAAAACACAAATCTTAATTTCTCTTCCTGAATCTGTTGAATCTGTGACTTTAGCGTTGAAAAATGCAGTAAAAAACTTTGAAAATAGCGCCAAATGATGGGAAAAAAACATCGGAAAAAACCTGTCATAACCACCAAGCCATCTTGCTGAATGTTGAACTCTGGGATGTAAAAAAATGAACATTTCTCTTCTCTTCTTGAATCGTTGAATCTGTGCGTCTTGTGACTGAAAAAAGAAAGCTGTGCTGCTGTAACAACAGGTTAACGCCGAGGGGCGGCGCTGCATGCTCGCTGCTCGTTACCGTGACAAATTAAAAGTTATTCTTCACTTTCTTCTTGACTCTGACTAACGTTACAGGAGTAAATGTACTTAGTTACATTCCACCACTGGCTGTGAACATGAGACACAAGTGTCTGACAACAGTATGGGATGGATCCCTACAGAGATAGACCTTTTAGTTAAAGAGTAAGATCCTTTTAGTTTAACATGAAACAGCCAATCAAAAAAAACAAAAAAACAAAAACACAAAAAAAGAAATCACCACCACAAAACCCCACCAAACCTCTTTTTAAAAAAAAATTTTTTTTTTTTTTTAAAAAAAATATTTTTTTACACACCACATAATAAAAAAAAATATTTTTTTTTTTTTTTTATATAACCTCTTTTTTCCACACAAAAAAAAAAAAAAAAAAAAACTTTTAATTTTATAAAACTACCACACCACTACTTTTCTACAAAATCAGGACTTTTCGCGTGCATAGAGCCAGCATATTTCCACCAGACTCCATGTAAATAATCACGACTTTTAGCATGTATAGAGACAGCATATTTCCACCAGACTCCATGTAAATAATCAGGACTTTTCGCGTGCATAGAGCCAGCATATTTCCACCAGACTCCATGTAAATAATCACGACTTTTAGCATGTATAGAGACAGCATATTTCCACCAGACTCCATGTAAATAATCAGGACTTTTAGGGTGTAAAGAGCCAGCATATTTCCACCAGACTCCATGTAAATAATCAGGACTTTTAGCGTGTATAGAGCCAGCATATCTCCACATGTAAATGGGTGAATTAAGGGTTTATTTCAACCAAACCAGAGTGGTGATTGTTGGAACAGTGGAAAGATGAACCAAGACGGCTTTTGACTTCTAGAGACAGCAACCTACTCCTCTCCATCCTCTCTTCTCTGGTATCTTTGCTGGAGGCCATCCTGCAGCCAGCGGGTTGCCATGGCAACAGCAACCAGCAGTAAATGAGAGTATGTACACACACACACACACACACACACACACACACATACAAAGACACATAACACACACACACACACACACACACACACACACACACACACACACAGAGAGAGACACACACACACACACAGACACACACACACAGTGAAGTCTTCACCACAAACATATTAATGTGGGAGTGAATCAAACCTCCAACAGACCCAATCAAACAGCTTTTCTGTCCCATTGATAACATGTTACTGCAGTAAAAGTACTAATAGCACAGTGTGAAGTTACAGCAGCTGGCTGAGAGCAGATAACTAATGTGGAGAGAAAACAGACAGACTCTCTGCTCCCTGAATTCAACACAATATGAAAATGAAAAAGTGAAAGACTTATGTACTTGACTGCTCTGATTGGAGTGTTTCTCACGCTGCAGCTCGACCTGGAAGACCTCTGGGACACCCAGACATCTTATCGTGTGTAGAAATTCAACAGAAAAACCACAAACACATCACAGTGACTTTATGCTTTTATTGTGAAAAGAGACAGAACTCAAAACTAAACATGACACAATCAACGGCATTTCTAGAATTTCATGATCACAGCTTCCATCTTTAAAGGACTGGAAGTGGAAGAAGTTTAAAATGTTCACCAGGAATCTGTTCAATCATTGCAAATTATTTTATACAAAGTTCATTCATTAGTTCATAACAATAACCTGAAATTTTTCTGTAAGTGTGATCCTGTACAGACTCAACTGATCAGCAGTGAGAAACACTACACAGAACACAGAGACACTGAAGAACCACGAGACCAGAACCCAAACCCAGGATAGAGAGGCTGAGTGAATGTGGTGTTGAAGGTGTGGAGGTGGATCAGTGAGTCAGAGGAGACTGTGTAGAAGGACAGAGAGCCAGCAGGATAGTCCACATACACTGCTACTCTACCCGAGACAGAGGAGGAGGAGATGGATGTTTTTCTCTTATTGTGACAGACAGAGTAATCATCATTAGAGCAGATCAGACTCCAGGACTGATCATTATATCCAAACACACAGTCTTCACTGTTTCCTCTCCTCCTGATTCCTCTGTAACTCACTGATATATCAACCTGTCCTCTCCTCTCAACCTCCCAGTAACAGCGACCAGTCAGACCATCTCTACACAGCAGCTGACAGTAGTCAAACCTCTCTGGATGATCAGGATATGACTGATACTCCTTCATACGTGTCACCTTCCTGTTGTTGTCAGACAGTTTGAGGTTTCTGTTCACTGTGTTTGTGTAGAGTGTGAGTTCACAGGAATCTGACGGAGAGAATGAGACACAACACAGCTGCAGTTATTAACCAATCAGCACTCTGATGATGACATAGGGTTGAATGAGTGATGTCACAGTTTGATGAATGAAATTAAAAACACACTTACAGTTCTTCTGACCTGGTGTCAACCTTCTGACTCCAGCAGGCTCCACCCTGAAAGGAGGGGGCATTACATCACTCTCTCACACACAGATTCATTCTGATCAAATGTAGAGTTGGAATTTACTAATTTTATATTCACATTTGGGCTGTTAATCAATTAAATTATTGAATTCATTTTAATTTCCTTTAAAGTGTCCAATCTTAAGAGAAGTTATCTCAGGACACTTTCCAGATAGGGGAGGTCTAAGTCAGGATTTTATTTCATAGTACACACAAACAACCGTCCTCCTCTAAAGCTGTTTACTGCTCCAGAAATCAGCTGTTCTTATAATAGGCTATTTGATGTGTATGAGAGTGTGTTCCTAGCATACATTATCATATAATGACCAGGTCATGAGAATATTACTGAAACTACAGGTTGTTATTTTATAGGATGGCGATGTCCATCTCTAGTTCCTGATAAACTCATCTAATCTTATTGTGACGGACATAGTAACAACCATCAGAGCAGATGAGACTCCAGGACTGATCATTATATCCAAACACAGTCTTCACTGTTTCCTCTCCTCTTGATTCCTCTGTAACTCACTGATATATTAACATCTCCTCTCCTCTCAACCTCCCAGTAACAGCGACCAGTCAGACCATCTCTACACAGCAACTGAGACCAGTAGTCAAACCTCTCTGGATGATCAGGATATGGCTGATCCTCCTTCATGCGTGTCACCTTCCTGTTGTTGTCAGACAGTTTGAGTTTTCTGCCCACTGTGTTTGTGTTGAGTGTGAGTTCACAGGAATCTGACAGAGAGGAGACACAACACAGCTGCAGTTATTAACCAATCAGCACTTTGATGATGACATTAGAGGGTTGAATGAGTGATTTCACAGTTTGATGAATGAAATTAAAAACACACTTACAGTTCTTCGGACCTGGTGTCAACCTTCTGACTCCAGCAGGTTCCACCCTGAAAGGAGGGGGGAGGGGGGGGGGCATTACATCACTCTCACACACAGCTTCGTTCTGATCAAATGTAGGGTTGGAATTTACTCATTTTATATTCATATTTGGGCTGTTAATTAAATTATTGAATTGAGTTTAATTTCCTTTAAAGTGTCCAATCATAAGAGAAGTTATCTCAGGACACTTTCCAGATAGAGGAGGTCTAAGTCAGGATTTTATTTCATAGTACACACAAACAACTGTCCTCCTCTAAAGCTGTTTACTGCTCCAGAAATCAGCTGTTCTCATAATAGGCTATTTGATGTGTATGAGAGTGTGTTCCTAATGTACTTTATCATATCATAATGACCAGGTCATGAGAATATTACTGAAACTACAGGTTGTTATTTTATAGGATGGCGATGTCCATCTCTAGTTCCTGATAAACTCATCTAATCTTATTGTGACAGACATAGTAACAACCATCAGAGCAGATGAGACTCCAGGACTGATCATTATATCCAAACACACAGTCTTCACTGTTTCCTCTCCTCTTGATTCCTCTGTAACTCACTGATATATTAACATATCCTCTCCTCTCAACCTCCCAGTAACAGTGACCAGTCAGACCATCTCTACATAGCAGCTGAGACCAGTAGTCAAACCTCTCTGGATGATCAGGATATGGCTGATCCTCCTCCATACGTGTCACCTTCCTGTTGTTGTCAGACAGTTTGAGTTTTCTGTTTACTGTGTTTCTGTTGAGTGTGAGTTCACAGGAATCTGACAGAGAGAACGAGACACAACACAGCAGTAGTTATTAACCAATCAGCACTTTGATGATAACATCAGAGGGTTGAATAAGTGATGTCACAGTTTGATGAATGAAATTAAAAACACACTTACACTTCCTCAGACCTGGTGTCAACCATCTGACTCCAGCAGGCTCCACCCTGAAAGGAGGGGTGGGGGGGGGGGGGGGGCATTACATCACTCTTACACACACAGCTTCGTTCTGATCAAATGTAGAGTTGGAATTCACTCATTTTATATTCATATTTGGGCTGTCAATCATTTAAAATATTGAATTCAGTTTAATTTACTTTAACGTGTCCAATCATAAGAGAAGTTATCTCATGACACTTTCCAGATAGAGTAGGTCTAAGTCAGGATTTTATTTCATAGTGCGCACAACCACCGTCCTCCTCTAAAGCGGTTTACTGCTCCAGAAATCAGCTGTTCTTATAATAGGCTATTTGATGTGTATGTGAGTGAGTGTGTTCCTATCGTACTTTATCATATAATAATGACAACGTCAAGAGAATATTACTGAAACTACAGATTGTTGTTCTATAGGATGGAGATGTCCATCTCTAGTTCCTGATAAACTCATCTATAGACTGCTATATGAACGTTGTGCTATTCAACCAAAGCTGCATGAAAATAAAAGCCCTAGAGAGGGAAAATGATGAGATATGTTATATAGTACAAATAACAGCGTGAGACTATGACGTTTGGATATTTATGCCACACATTTATGGGAACTTCTGCAACAGAGTTGGGAAGAACTTTCTGAAGAATATTTGATTTCCATTGTAGAAAGAAAGCCACGAGTGTGTTCAGCTGTTATAGCTGCCAAAGGGGGCTACTTTGATGAGTCAAACATTTAGAATACATTTTGGTTTATAAATTGATTCCATGATTTCTTTTTTAACTTAAATTGTTCATTTGTTCTATTCTTTCATTTCAGAGTACAATAAGACATATCCCTCACTGCATGAATTTCAATAAAACCTGGAAAAATTGGGGTGTTCTAAAACTTTTGACCAGTAGTATATATATATATATAATTTTAGAAATTAATACATAGGCCTTTAGTTATAAAAATATAATTTTCTGATTCTGACAATCTCTTGGCCAGCAGAGAAGGCCTTGCTGGCCCTGATGGCCCACCTCTGATCTACAGATCGAGTCATAACAATGAATATTCTGATTAATAGTGGATGACTTGTGGATGAAATAACATAAATAATGAGGAAAATATAACTGAACATAACAGAGAGCAGAAAAGACTATGTGCACATTTACACATTGTTATTAGATGAGTGTCTCACTCATAGATATAGAACAATAGATATGACATGACGTCATAATTTATGGCATAACTGTCCGCAATCTTACTAGGGTACTGTTTACTATTGTCACCTATGGCAGCAGTATGGTTATCAGCTGTGCAGCACCTAACTGCTTTACCAGAAGGACCACAGAGACCCAGGAGGCTGCCATCACTTTCCACACGTCAGTAGGAGTAGATATTTTTTCTCTTCTTTTTTTTATTATAAATACAGAAAAGTTGGTGAACTAGCTAGCTAGCTAGTTACGTTGCCTAGCAACTGTTAACAGACCGGCTGAGATGTCAGTTAGTGGTGATTGCTAGCTAGCTCTTAACAACATTTATGAACAGCAAACATTGTTTTAGTTGATTGATTTTTTACCTCAAATACGACATTTAGTAACGTTAACGTTTTTTTAACACGTTAATATTGACATACATACATTGAATGCTGCGGCTGATTTCATTCAATCTGTGTTAAGTTTTCAGTTAAATTAAAGTTAACGACAAGTACTGTAACGTTACACATAGAGTAAAGTTACGTTAGCTACACAAATCAACAGTAGCCACATCCAGCAACACGGAGCCTAACAGACCAGCCGCACTTAACGTTACATTTTCACCAGCTAACCAACGTTAGCTCCCCAAACATTAGCCATGTTGAATCCTGCTGTCAGTCATCATATATTAACTATTCTATTAACTATCTATTGTTGTCAGCTTACCTCATGCCTTTACACGATTTTCCTTTCAGTAAAGCAAATTAAAACTTAATAATCCATGTCTTGACGAGGTAAAGTAACGTCCAGAAAGCGTTCCTACTTCAGCAGCAAGTCTCCGCATTACTATCGTAAATGTAATTTCCATAACATTAGCGCAATGAAAATTGCGACAAGTCCATCAGCAGTTCTGGTGAAGTCTTTATCAACAGAAACTCATTGAAGCTAGCGAGGGCTCTTCAACAATCTCACACGCTCTAAACTAACTCCATGCCGGCCAGCTGACAGTAAGAAAACAAACGCTAAACAGGAGGTAGCGGGGTTGATGGGAAATGTGGTCTTATAGTTGAGATTGACATTAAAAAATATTGTTTAATGTATATTAGCCATTCAGAATACCAAAGACAGTTTTTACATATTAAGTCCATGCAAAATTGAAAAAATAAAATTATTACCTGCAATATAAATGCAATATTATGAGATTATCTTCATAATTGAACAATTTACTTGTTCTCTTAGAGCTATATCAATCAAAATTCCACCCAAATCTCTATTTTCTGTTTCTTTCTAGAAAGGCACAGTTGTCTCACAGTAATTACTTTGAATTAAAACCACTATTGATGTATTGGTAGAAAAATATAAGGATAATAAAGACAACATGAGCCTCTTTCCCCATTGATTCCAATGGAAGTAATTCTAAAACTTAACCCTGGTAAGATGGCCGCCAAGTCGTTCCATCCTGGAATGGCAAGTCAGAATTACATGTCATATCTATTGTTCTATATCTATGGTCTCACTATCATTTACAGAGACCCAACAATTCCCCCAAGAGCAAGCATTTGGTGCAACAGTGGACCTCTGTAGAGAAACATCAATATTACATCACTCTCACACACACATACTGTATATTGTGTTTGCACCTCAGCAACTAGGAAAGAGCATTTTGAGGGACTTTTTGAACTTAGAGTTGGTACTCTCCCAGCACAAGAGGAACTTAGACAAATAATTCGTCCAGTCTTCAGTGTACGTCTGATCGATCACATGAGCCATGCAGCACTGGCAACTGACATTTTAAACAGCTAGCTAACTAGACTGCCAAAAGAGTAGATTAATGCTTCATCCACATGGTCTTCTCACAGCGTAGAAAGAACAGTGCTTTGTGCTAAGCTAGGCTAAACCTGTTCTGGACCTTTCTGTCGAGTTGAAACTGATTTGATCCAAGGAAAGAGAGAAAAAAGGATGTTTCTTAAAACCACGGACAGTTCCTTTAACATACAGATATCTGTCCAAACTACATCAATTATTAACAAAAGGGAGTTATCATTTTAGTTCCTGGAGATGTTCTCCTTTAAAACTTCCTACACAAATATCTCCTTTTTATATCAATCAGTGTTTGTACCTGAGAGTGTCCAGTCTCCAGAGAGGATCCTTCCGTCCCGCTGACAGCAGCTTCACTCCTGAGTCTCCTGGATGATTGTAGCTCAGGTCCAGCTCTCTCAGATGGGAGGGGTTGGAGCTCAGAGCTGAGACTAGAGATGAACAGCCTTCCTCTGAGATCAGACAGCCTGACAGACTGCAAACACAGAAAAACACACAGTAACCCTCTGTCAACACGTGAAGCCATGTTTTAGTTTTTGTTTCTTTGTTGTCCAGGTACATTTTGGTCCAGATTTTTACATTACATTACATTACACGCTTTTATCCAAAGCAACTTCTAATTAAGTGCTTTCAACCCTGAAGGTGCAAACTCCAGACAGCAAGTAGTAAACGCAAGTACATTAGCTTTATATAAGACAAACTACAAAGAGCAGCTTCAAGAAATGTATATACATTTTTTTCCCTCATGTTTATCCGAGATGTAGTCGGAAGAGATGTGTTTTTAGCCTTCGGCGGAAGATGTGTAGGCTTTCGGCCATCCTGATGTCAATAGGGAGCTCATACCACCATTTGGTAGCCAGGACAGCAAACAGTTGGAATTTCATTGAGTGATTATTTGTCCCTTTCTGTGAGGGGGCAGCAAGCAGGTTGGCTGATGCAGAGCGAAGTTGGGGTGTATGGTTTGACCATGTCCTGGATGTAAGCTGGGGCTGATCCGTTTGAGGCCCTGTATTATTATTACATTACATGTCATTTAGCTGATGCTTTTATCCAAAGCGACTTACAATTGCTATATCTGTCAGAGGTCGCACGCAACTAGGGGTTAAGTGTCTTGCTCAGGGACACATTGGTTGAAGTATCGCAGTGGGAATCGAACCCGAATCTCCCGCACCAAAGGCACGTGTCATATCCACTGCGCCATCACCACCCTGTATGTAAGTACTAGTGTCTTGAAGAGGATGCGGGCTGCAATTGGTAACCAGTGAAGAGAGCGGAGGAGCAGTGTAGTGTGAGAGAACTTGGGGAGGTTGAAGACAAGCCGAGCTGCTGCGTTCTGAATGAGCTGCAAGGGCCGGATGGCACATGCAGGCCATTATAATAAATCTTTAAAATCATTTGTGGTATTTAGTAATTCAATAACAAAAGCAAATTATGAAAAACCCTCATGTAAAGTAACTCTAAGGGCCAGATGTACGTACATTTCCGAAAGTAGCATTATCAGCGCCATGGCAAACCCGCAGAAAGTGCACGCTGTGATACTTCAGCTCACGTCGTATTTACCAAATCTGCAGTTCATCGGGTAATCAGTGCCTTTCTCCGCCCACAATACCGTAACTTGCGCTCCACCTATACGGTCCAAGCAGCGCATCCAGGTTTTCAAGACCCCAAATGTGCACTCAATCACCCTCCTCATCTGAATATGTGCCCGGTTGTAATTTTGTTGAGCTGCTGTTGTTGGGATGTGTAATGGGGTCATTAGCCATGGTTGTTATTTCGGCATTGTACACGCACATTGCGAAACAGATACGCCTGAAGTGGGCGCAAAAGCATTGTACATCTAGCCCTCAGTTTAATATCTACTGCCCAAGTTTATCATATCAACAGACACAAAGCTACATGTCAGCTGTTTATCAACTAAAGTTAATGAAGATTTTAAATTGTCATCAGTTGAATGGGTTACTGAATCCTGACCTGAGAGTCTCCAGTGTGCAGTGGGGACCCTTTAGTCCATCAGAGATTAGCTTCCCTCCTGAATCCTGCAGGTTGTTGTTACTCAGGTCCAGCTCTCTCAGACTAGAGGACTGAGAGCTGAGAACTGAGGACAGAGCTTCACAGCTTCTCTCTGACAGGTTACAGCCACTCAGTCTGGAGAGACAACAGGAAGGAAACAATGTATTTATTATTTATTTTATTTTATTGTTTTATTTGATAGGGAGCATGCATATTTATGTACATTGTTGTATAAAAACACCATGTAAATGTGCCAGAATTAGTAAAAATAACTACTTTTCATCTGCTGTCCCTAGGCAGCTAACATAGGACTAGCATAGAGACAGCCAGCAGTCATACTCATTCACTATACATTAAAAGGTACCCCACAATGGTGACATATACATTGACAAAACAAACAAACTGTTTGCTGTTTCATACATGATTTCTCTGACCTCCTGTCGTCTATGGCCATTCACTCTGATAAAATGCTAATTCTTGGTGACTTCAACATTCATGTCTGCTGCCCAACTAAACCGATGGTGAATGAATTTTTAACAATACTTGACTCTTTTAACCTCACTCAATCCGTATGTGGTCCCACTCATGTCAAGGGCCACACACTGGACCTTGTCCTGTCATCAGGGATATCAATTGATACATTTGAAATCACTAATGCTGCCATCTCTGATCACTTTCTGATTGAGTTTGAACTCTCCGGGCATTGCCCTCCCTCTGCCCCTTCCCCTCTCAGTTTGTAGCCCCGGCTCCATTAACTCAACTACAGCCTCTAATTTTTCTGACTCTTTTAGGCTTGCTCTTCCCCTTTCCCTCACTGCTGACTTGTCTCCATTCACTAATATTGATGAGCTAGTCTCTATTTTTAACCTATCCTGTACTGACACTTTGGATCAGATAGCCCCCATTAAAAACGCCTTTAGTTAAACAACTCAACCCCCTGGTTGAATAGCTCTCACACAAGCTCTCCGACAAGCCTGTAGACAGGCAGAACGAAAGTTGAAAAAGACAAGCTTAATGTCTCATATGATATGTTTTTGCATCACCTGGAGGCCTACCAAGCAGCGGTCAAAAAGGCAAAATCTAACTATTTTAGTGAGCTTATCAACTCTCAGGCTAACAGACCCAAAATTCTTTTTAAAACTATTGATTCCTTTTTAAATCCGGCCAATGCAGTTGACACTTCCTTAACCTGTGAGGAGTTTGCTGAATATTTTATCTGTAAAATTGACCATATCAGATCCAATATCATCTCTCAGGGTTGCATTTCTGTTAAAACTCATAGTCCCATCAGTATCCTCCAGCATTTTACTCCTCTGTCTTCCACTGAGCTGTCTGAGATAGTTTCTCACCTAAAGCCTTCATGCTGCCCCTCTGATGTCATCCCCTCAAGACTCTTTAAAGAAGTGTTTGATGTTCTTTGTCCAATTGTGTTGGCTATAGTAAACTGCTCCCTGTACACTGGTGTCGTCCCTTCTGGTTTCAAGCATGCAGTGGTACAACCACTGCTGAAAAAACCCAATTATGACCCAAATGACCTTAGCAATTATAGACCCATCTCTAAATTATCTTTTATTTCTAAAATTTTGGAAAAAGTAGTTGCACAGAAGATTTTCTCTTTCCTTAATAGTTTTAATATATTGAATAAATTCCAATCTGGCTTCAGAGCCCTCCACAGCACGGAATCTGCCCTACTAAAAGTGTATAATGACATCCTACTTACCACTGACTCTGGATCATGTGGTTTGCTTATTCTCCTAGACCTCAGCGCTGCTTTCGACACCATTGATCATGGCATTCTTATTGACCGCCTGGAAAATGTAGTTGGATTACAGGGCTCTGTCTTAAGCTGGTTAAAATCATACCTGACAGATAGAACTTTCTCTGTAAAACTGGGTACTACATCCTCCTCTCCAGTGGGTATTAAATTTGGTGTCCCCCAAGGATCAGTTCTTGGCCCCATGTTATTCTCCCTATACATGCTGCCCCTTGGTTCGATCATTGAAAAGCACAACCTAAATTATCATTGCTACGCTGACGATACACAACTCTATTTACCCATTTCCCCTGGTTGCCCTTCATCAATTAATAAAATTTTTAGCTGTTTGGAGGACATTAAATCCTGGATGGCAGCAACTTTTCTCCAGTTAAATGACAAGAAAACTGAGATGATTTTATTTGGATCCCCCAGCTCTACAAAAAACCTGAGCAATGCCCTTGGCCCTTGGTCATCAAATTTACAGTGCGAGGTCAGAAACTTAGGTGTTCTCTTTGACAGCTCTCTTAATTTTGACTAACAAGTCAGCTCTGTTGTTAAAGGTAGTTTTTACCAGCTTAGAACAGTAGCAAAACTGAAATACTTTTTATCGAAGAAGGATATCGAGACAATCACTCATGCCTTTATTACTTCACGCCTAGATTACTGTAACTCACTATACACAGGCCTAACCCAACATAATCTGAACAGACTCCAATTAGTCCAGAATGCTGCTGCAAGACTCCTCTCTGGCACCAAAAAGTATGACCACATAACTCCCGTTTTAGCTGAGCTTCATTGGTTACCAGTGAAATTCAGAATCGATTTTAAAGTTTTACTTTTTGTTTTTAAAGCACTCCATGGTCAAGCGCCTCCATATATTTCCGATCTCCTGTCTACTTACTCTGCCGCCAGG
This sequence comes from Perca fluviatilis, assembly GCF_010015445.1. Taxonomy (NCBI): domain Eukaryota; kingdom Metazoa; phylum Chordata; class Actinopteri; order Perciformes; family Percidae; genus Perca; species Perca fluviatilis. The sequence continues at coordinate 1,038,600 of NC_053120.1, forward strand.
GCACTCAGGTCCACAACCCAACAACTCCTCGTCATCCCCCGGACACGCCTAAAAACTAAAGGGGACCAAGCCTTCTCTGTAGTAGCCCCCAAACTCTGGAATTCCCTCCCACCCCATATCAAATCATGTAATACAATTGCTAGTATTAAATCAAATCTGAAGACGCATTTTTACTCTCTTGCTTTTAACTCTCCTTGATTCCTGTTTTTTTTTTTACAAACATTGTTCCTTTGTTATTTTATTCTATGTTGCATTGTTAATTCTTTCTTTGCCTATTTGTATTCATGGTGCCTCGCACATGCGATTATGTATTTTTAAGGCATATTGTCTCTGCCTTCCCTGTTTTACCTGTAAAGCACTTTGGGTCAACAGTTGTTCGTTTAAATGTGCTATACAAATAAAATGACTTGACTTGACTTGACAAACAAAACAAAACAAAAATACATGATGACAAAGAAATTATTCATTAAATTTTACTGCATTAAATTTTACAGTGAAAGTGGATGGGTAATGAAATGCGTGACAGTTAAAAGTGAGGGCATCTCTGGTTTTCTAGAAACCACTGTTTTAAGTGAGTTTTAAAGGTGTTGAATGTACTTGAAACTTGAAATACTTGAAATCTTAAAAATTTTCAAAGCTTAAAAATGTATGTCTTCTGGTATGAGACGCACAGGGTAGACGCGCGCTCAATTTGCTCCCACTAACGGACTTTTAATTACCTTTTTAAACCTCGAATTTTTCAGGTTTATAGTGCTGTACTGACTACTCAGCAATGTCCAAGTCTAAAGGAAAAACCACTGAAAAGGACACGGAAACTTCGCCGGCTGCTAGCATAACTTTGTCCTATTTAAGAGGAGAAGTAATATCCTACTCTGCTTTCCATAGAAGGATTGCTGCTGAAAAGGGTACTTGTCTCTCCAGTGCTATATCAGAACTACAAACAAAATTTATAGACTCATCTGACACAGACATTTTTAAAGAACTGCTCATGAAAAAAACAGAATTTGACATCCTGGCCTCTAATGAGGCAACAAAATCTCTATTAAAAACACAACATAATTATTATGAATTCGGAGATAAACCAAGTAGACTACTCGTTCACCAAATCCGACAATCTTCTTCGTCAACGCATATTACCCAAATTAGAACTACCACTGGAACAACTACCAATCCTCAAATCAATAATGACCAACTTTTATAGTTTGTTATATACTTCTGAGAGCTCATCTGATGAGGCACAATTTGAAAACTTTTTTGGGTCCTTAAACATCCCCTCCATTGACCCTGAAACATCTTCTGGCCTGGATAAACCCTTTACAGCGGGTGAACTTAAAGGAGCTTTGCTGTCCATGCAGTGTGGGAAATGCCCAGGCCCCGACGGCTTTCCAGACGAATTTTTAAAAACATTTGCTGATAAGCTGTCTCCACGTCTGCTAAACGTGTTCAATGAATTGCTACAGTCTGGCATCCTCCCCCCCACACTACGCCAGGCCACTATTTCTCTTTTATTAAAAAAGGACAAAGATCCCCTTTTCTGTAGCAACTTTCGCCCTATCTCTCTGCTCTGCGCAGATGTCAAGTTATTGGCTAAGATGCTGGCAAAACGCTTAGAGTCTGTTCTGGCAACCATTATTTCCACAGACCAAACAGGGTTTATTAAGGATAGACACTCACAACGTCAGATGGCTGTTTGATATAATGTACTCGCCCTCATCCTCGAATTCTCCGGAATTAGTCATCTCAATGGATGCTGAGAAGGCATTTGACCGTGTCGAATGGCCCTAACTGTTCCACGCATTGAGACGCTTTGGATTTGGCAACATATTTATTTCTTGGATAAAGCTCTTATATACATCCCCCCTAGCCTGTGTCCACACAAATAATGATTACTCTGATTATTTCCCCCTCAATCGTGGAACTCGGCAGGGCTGTCCACTTTCTCCATTACTGTTTGCCATCGCCATTGAACCTCTGGCGGTGGCCCTCAGGTCCGGTCGGTTCCAGGGCATCTGGAGGGGAGGTGCTGAGCACAAACTTTCATTGTACATGGATGACCTCTTACTGTTCATCTCTGACCCAGAAAGATCTGCCCCCTTGTGTTGGCCACGCTGAAGGAATTTGGGCAAATTTCTGGTTACAAACTAAATCTTCAGAAAAGCTAGCTTATGCCCATTAATGCTGCAGCCGCAGCCTATCCCTATGCCATTTAAGACGACTTTAAGTAATTTTAAATATTTAGGCATTTGTGTAACCAGAAACTACTCGGATTTGTCCAAATGTAATTTATCCCCTCTGCTTGCTCGACTGACTCAAGACTTCCACCGTTGGTCTCTCATACCTTTATCTCTGGCTGGCAGGATAAACTGTATTAAAATGAATGTGCTTCCCAAATTCCTCTATCTCTTTCAATCTATACCCCTCTTTATTCCAAAACATTTTTTCCACTCACTCGACAGCTTTATCTCTCAGTTCAAATGGAACAAAAAACCTCCCAGAATTCGAAAAGACACTACAAAAACCCAAAGAAATGGGTGGACTAGCACTACCAAATTCTTTGTTATTACTGGGCTGCTAACATTCGATCTATACTGCAATGGTATCACATTAACAATCAGCCTTCACCGTGGCTGCAGATTGAGGTTGCCTCATGTGGCTCCTCCTCTCTAATGTCCCTTTTGTGCCTCCCCCTGACATTATCACCATTATCTTATTCCAGTAATATTATGATGAAGAACTGTCTCAAGATCTGGACTCAATTGAAACGCCATTTGGGGTTACAGTCAATCTCTCTTTTATCCCCTGTGCATTCTAACCCTCTGTTTACTCCCTCTATCAATGATCGGGCTTTCACAGCCTGGGAGGATCATGGAATTGTATCTGTCAAACATCTTTACATTGAGGTAATATTTGCATCATTTGACCAACTAGTGGGTGTATTCAAATTACAGAGATCCCACTATTTCAGGTATTTGCAAGTCAGAGACTTTGCTCGCAATCGCTTCCCTGGTTTCCCTGCTATTCCTCCTTATACTTTGATTGACACTATTTTAAATATTAACCCCTTCCTCAAAGGTTCCATCTCAGAGCTATACTGCACTCTCCTTACACACCAATCCTCGTCCTCTGATAGACTGCGCACTATTTGGTCTGAGGACCTTAATATAGAGATAGAGCCTGAGGTCTGGCAGTGCGCTCTGAAATGGGTCCATGCTTCATCATTCAATCACCCTTAGTAGGCCTGTTCGGTATCCTGCCTGCTACCAACCCACTGCCATCCTACTTCACTGAACTGGTGGCTTTTCTCACATTATTAGCGAGGCGTGTCATTCTGATGCACTGGAAGAGCCCGTCTCCCCCTCCCACACCCATTGGATAAGGGATGCCTTATCCTTTATGAAATTAGAGAAAATCAAACACTCCCTCCGTGGCTCCAATGAAATTTTTTTAAAGATTTGGCAACCCTTTCAAGAGCATGTCCAGTCCCTCCGGCTGGATGCTCCCCCCACTGGCTAAACAGCCCCCTGATCTGCACCTTCTTGTGGCTCCTGGCTGGCTCTCTCTCTCTCCCTGTACTAGCAGCACACAGTATGTCTCGTCTGTGAGTGTCTTTTAAGTGTCTTGCGTCTTTTAAGTTTTTTTTTATTTTTATTGTTTTTATTTTTTTATTTTTTTGTTTTGTCTTTTTTCCCATTGGTATTATGTGCTTCCAGGTTTGTGATTTTGTGTGGGTATTGACAAACTTTATCCTCTTGTTTTAAGTAACACCACTTTGTTATTAGTGCTTACCTCACCTCATTCAATGGTCTGTTGTACCTTACTCACTCGGATGTATATAAGGGTCTGTGTCTGTTCTTTTTGTTGAAAACTCAATAAATAAATCATATTTAAAAAAAACATATATTTCTAAGATATTGCAATGGTGATATGACAATGCCTTTTTATCAAAAGTTTTTATGGCTATCTTAAATAGAGATTCAATACGTTTAAGAGTAGTAATACTAGTTAATGACCAGTCAGTAAAACAATACTCAATATGTAAAAAGATCATAGTATATAAGAAGATCTTGGAAGTTTTGGTGTCAAGAAATGGCCTAACTTGTTTAAAATTCTGCAAATTGAATTTAACTTTATTTGACACCTTTTTTACATGACTTTTAAATGTTTGTGTGGAGTCATATATGACTCCTAGATACTTGAATTCATTAACAATACCAAGCTCCTGTCCTCTAAGGAAAACATTAGAATGTGACACCTTCATGTTTTGTTTGGCAAACATCATACAAACAGTTTTTTGGTGTTTAGGTAGAGACATGACTTAGTGAGCAAGTCATCAATGTGAGCCATTGGAGATATAAGTGTGGATGCTATCTCTTGGTAGTTCTTAGCATGTGTAAAGATTACTGCATCATCTGCATACATCTGGACATCAACATTTTTACATGGCAGGTCATTTATATACAGTGTAAACAGGATTGGACCAAGTGTCAAGCCTTAGGGGACACAGTGGGGACTTTGATTCATTAATACAAAAATATTGCTTTCTACTGGACAGGTATGATTGTATCCAGTTGAGAGCTTGCTCAGACAAATTAAAATATGTTAATTTAGATAAAAGAACATTAACAGTATCAAAAGCTCGCTTTAGGTCTAGGAAGACAGCACCAACATAAAAACTCCTATCTAGGTAGCCTTTAACCTTTTCCAAAAACAAACAGCTGGCTGTTTCTGTTGAGTGATAAGCCCTGAACACAAATTGCATAGGGTGGAGTGAAGTATTGCTTTTATTGAGATGTTGAATCAGTAATTTAGCCATCCATTTTTTGGCTATTTTAGAAACAACAGGCAGAATACTGATTAGCAGATAATTTGCCATATCTGATCTTTCACCTGATTTAAAAATGGGTGTTACCAGGGCCATCTTCCATGCTGATGGCACAATGGATTGTCTTAAGGACCGATTAATCAAATATGTAATAGGCTGTATAAGAGTGTCTTTGTGTCTATATATATATATATATATATATATATATATATATATATATATATATATATATATATATATATATTTTTGTATTAACTCCTGGTGAAAGATAACAGAGTATGTAATGATGAATAAATCCCACTTACAGAGCTTTATTGGAGGCTTTGACCACTGGCAGCAGCCTCAGAAGAGCCTCCTCTGATGCAGAGTATTTCTTCAGGTCAAACTCGTCCAGCTCTTCTTCTGATGACAGTAAGATGAAGACCAGAGCTGACCACTGAGCAGGAGACAGTTCATCTGTGGAAAGACTTCCTGAACTCAGGGACTGTTGGATCTGCTCCACTAGAGAACGATCATTCAGTTCATTCAGACAGTGGAACAGATTGATGCTTCTTTCTGCAGACAGATTCTCACCAATCTTCTTCTTGATGTACTCAACTGTTTCCTGATTGGTCTCTGAGCTACTTCCTGTCTGTCTTAGCAAACCTCGTAGGAGAGTTTGATTGGTCTGCAGTGAAAGACCCAGGAGGAAGCGGAGGAACAAGTCCAGGTGTCCATTTGGACTCTGTAAGGCCTTGTCTACAGCAATCTGGTATAAACGTGTTGATTTGTCTCTGAATACTTTAGGCCGCCATGATGATGTTTGTTTTCCTGACAGCAGGTTGACTCCAGAGTTGGTGAATGTCAGATGGACATGAAGAGCAGCCAGAAACTCCTGAACACTCAGATGGACAAAGCAGAACACCTTGTCCTGGTACAGTCCTCTCTCCTCTCTAAAGATCTGTGTGAACACTCCTGAGTACACTGAGGCTGCTCTGATATCGATGCCACACTCTGTCAGGTCTGATTCATAGAAGATCAGATTGCCTTTCTGCAGCTGCACATAGGCCAGTTTTCCCAGAGACTTGATCATCTTCCTGCTCTCTGGACTCCAGTGTGGATCCGTCTCAGCTCCTCCATCATACTTGATGTTCTTCACTTTGGACTGAACCACCAGGAAGTGAATGTACATCTCAGTCAGGGTCTTGGGCAGCTCTCCTCCCTCTCTGGTTTTCAACATGTCCTCCAGAACTGTAGCAGTGATCCAGCAGAAGACTGGGATGTGGCACATGATGTGGAGGCTTCGTGATGTCTTGATGTGGGAGATGATTCTGTTGGCCTGCTCCCCATCTCTGAATCTCTTCCTGAAGTACTCCTCTTTCTGGTCATCAGTGAACCCTCTGACCTCTGTCACCATGTCAACACACTCAGGAGGGATCTGATTGGCTGCAGCAGGTCGTGTGGTTATCCAGAGGCGAGCAGAGGGAAGCAGATTTCCCCTGATGAGGTTTGTCAGCAGCACACCCACAGAGGTGGTCTTTGTAACATCAGTCAGGATTTTAGTGTTGAGGAAGTCCAGAGGAAGTTGACACTCATCCAGACCGTCAAAGATGAACACAACCTCTTCAAACCTGTAGATTCCTGCTTCTTTAGTTTCACTAAAGAAGTAATCAACAAGTTCCACCAAGCTGTACGTTTTCTCTTTCAGCACATTCAGCTCTCTGAAGGTGAATGGAAATGTGAACTGGATGTCCTGGTTGGCTTTGTCTTCAGCCCAGTCCAGAGTGAACTTCTGTGTTAAGACTGTTTTCCCGATGCCAGCCACTCCCTTTGTCATCACTGTTCTGATTGGTTAATCTCTTCCAGGTGGAGTATTAAAGATGTCTTCTTGTCTGATTCTTGTTTCTGGTCTGTCTGGTTTCCAGGATGCTGTTTCAATCTGTCTGACCTCATGTTCATCATTGACCTCTGCAGTCCCTTCCTTTATGATGTAGATCTCTGTGAACATCTGATTCAGAAGGGTTGGGTTTCCTGCTTTAGCAATCCCCTCAAACACACACTGGAACTTCTTGTTTAGGTGAGATTTGAGTTTACGCCTACCACCTGCAGGAACAGTTCCTGAATGAAGACACAACAAAGAAGATCAGTGAGTGATTCATAAAGAAACAGGAACATACTTTGACCCTTTTCTGGAGACATTAGTAAACGTCCCATTAGTCCAGCAAGTTGAATCTTTAGAGAAATCTTCTTACTGCTCTGCAGACGGTCAGCCAGCTCCTCCTGCTTCATTCTCCTCAGGAAGTGCAGTGTGATCTTCAGAAATGCCTCTCTGCTCCTCCTCTGCTCTTCATCCTCATCCTCCCTCTTACTCTCTGAGCATTCTGGGTAATCTGGACTCAGAACCTTCTGGATCTTCTTCAGCTCATTCTTCACAAAAGTGCAGATGTTCTCCTCCAGCAGCTGGAACAGAATATTATATGAATTACACAATCAAACTGAAATCATGCAAGCAAACATCAGATACTTGTTGGACAGACAATCCACTAGTCTGAGACGTGCAGCATGGAAATGATTGTAAACAGAATAGATGTAAAAGTGGTTGTTGTAAATGTACAGACCATACATATGAAGTCCAGGTGTGTTTGATGCTGCTGGGCAGACTGACCACTGGGTAACTCTGAGCTCTCCTGGTCCACTCTGTGGAGGAATCAGGAAAAATTCACATCATGTCTGTCCACACAGAGACAAACACAAGGTAAAGGTCCAGTGACTTAAAGTGTTGATTACAGCATAGAATCAGATGGTTTCCCCTGACATTAAAGTGCTGGTGGTACTGCTGACCCCACTGCGAATCAACAGAAAGAACTAAGAAGTAAACAAGGGCTACAACATGGTTGGCCTAAAGGACTCCTGAAGCAGCAGACTGATATCATGATGCCAGGATGTCTGCAGCTTCTGTGGTCATGGAAAGAAACATGTGTAGGTAGAAGAAGTTTGGGGAGTCAACAGTGAAAAGCCTTCTGTTGGCCTCAAAACAATTTTGGCAAACCATCAGCTGACTCAGGAGGGGGAAGCAAAGCTTAGATGGCCTGTTTGCAGTCATGGAGAATATAAATATATGTGAAGAAGAAGGATGTTGAAAATAAATTTCAAAATATCTCTGGATACATAAAAGTAGAAACATGAATCAGCAATATTATAATATTATTAACAGTTTACCTCTTTTCAACAGTGGGTTGTTGACCGTTAAAGTCAATGAGGTGATGATATGACCGGTCACTTTTAAAGGACACACAGCTGGGTTCAAGTTCAGCAGACTCTGGTCTTTGATGGATCCTGTTACACAGAGAGTAAGACCAACAGGGATGGAAATTCACTTTTAGTATTCAGACACAAATACTGCTGGAGATACAAGCAGCAACTAAGACAAGATTAACACAAAAAAGTTCAATAAACTATACAACAAACTGTGTTAAAAAGCTAAAACACCAGAGAATATATTGGACCAAACCAGATCCAATATTTACCTAAAGTCAAGAGTTGAAGACTGGTTTAACTGGACAACTTTCAGATGTGAGAATATAAATGGATGTGAAGAAGAAAGTTGCTGAAAATAAACTCAAAAAACTTCTCTGGATACATAAAAGTTAAAACATGAATCAGTAATATTATAATATTAACAGCTTACCTCTTTTCAGAAGAGGGCTGCTCTCCTGTAAAGTTAACAATGTGTCTATGTGAGCGGTCACTCTTAAAGGACACATAGCTGGGTTCAGGTCCAGGTCCAGGTTCAGGTCCAGGTCCAGTTCCAGGTCCAGGTCCAGGTCCAGGTCCAGGATCAGGTTCAGGTTCAGGTCCAGGTCCAGGTCCAGGGTCAGGTGACTCTGGTCTCTGCTGGATCCTGATAGAAAAAACATTTATTTAGGGTCACATGTTCAGTTAAAGTCTTTCTGCTTAAAATATGAATATGTCTGTAGGCCTAATTATTAACAATTAAATGCCAATAATGCTTTACTTTCTGTCCAAAACTCAATAAAAATAACTTTTGGAATCAGAATAAAATAAAATCTAAACATAATATTTCAAAATGTTGTCTAAACAGAAAGATAATTTTGAGTGAGACAGGAAATTATTTTGCAAAGAGATATTCTCATATCATGGTGCAAAGGACCCTAGGGTAAATTACGCCGAACCATCACTTTAACATTTCAATTTCCCTTTCCATTGTTATTCTCTCCTTCTGCCATTCAAGTCTCTCCATCAATCCTCTCTCCTCCATTTCAAGTTAGTTACAGGTCTTTTTTTTAAGTAGCGGTGTCTCCATGGACACACAGCTGGGTTCAGGTCCAGGTTCCGCAGGGTCTGGTCTCTGATGGGTCTTGTTAGAAAGTGAGGAAGACCACTTTTTAATCCCAGAAACAGAAGCTGCTGGAGAAACTAGAAGCTATCAAGCAGAAAATAAAGTCTAAAGCTCTTCACTGAATGATTTCTGCTCTCTGCTCATCTTGCTCTTTCACTCATTCTCTTTCTGGGAGAACAGGAACATTGTAAAGACTCCAGGACTAATGTCATCTTTCTGTCCTCTAATGGAGACAAGACTCCATTATGACAATCAGTCTCACCTTTCTGTCCTGTGTGTCCTCCTCCACACATCACTTTAGGTCACTACATTTTATTCTGAAAGGTTCCAGAGGAAACAGTAGAGTCCTGTTGGGTCTGACTTTACACTGGTGGAGACGACGGTGTGTTTTCTGACAGCAGGAGAAAGGCTTGGACCCCACCCATCTTCAAACTCAGCCTCCATTTAGATCTCAACTACACAGCTGTAAAGTTTTCTGACTGCAGCCTCATGGTTGTCTATACGTCCTCACAGACCTGGCATGGTATTTAAAACGTCCTCTGGAGTAGTTCATGCTACAACATGGAGATTTTAGCCTAGAAATATAGATGCACCGTAGCGGCAGAAAACGTAATTTGCAGTCAGGGGGTCTAGGCACTCTCTGTTGGCTCGCGAGCTTGAATAACCAAACTCTAGTCAGGCCAATGACATTGTGTATAGATAGGGTGGGCGGGGCTTATGGCTGCTGCTGCTGCTGCTGGAGAACAGCGGTCTTTTGGAAGACTTGGAGTTCATCTTTTCTTTGAGAAAAGAACAAAGAACGGCACTGAAGTCATTCTTAAAAAAGGAAGATGTGTTGGGAGTTTAAAGTTTAATCTATTAACTAGCATTGCTCTCGTTGGTTGTAGCGCTATCC
>NC_053120.1:1051155-1108655 GCF_010015445.1 Perca fluviatilis
CACACACACACACACACATACACATACACACACATTTTGCCATTCATGATTTTTAGCCTACCCTATGGCTATGGGAGATTTAAAAGGCTTTTATTGGGGCTAAAACACCAAATAATATTGGACCAAACCAGGTCCAATGTTTAATTGAGATCTACAGTTGAAGACTGGTCTTACTGGACAGCTTTCAGATGTGAGAATATAAATATATGTGAAGAAGAAGGATGTTGAAAATAAATTTCAAAATGTCTCTGGATACATAAAAGTTGAAACATGAATCAGCAATATTATAATATTATTAACAGTTTACCTCTTTTCAACAGTGGGTTGTTGACCGTTAAAGTCAATGAGGTATTGATATGACCGGTCACTTTTGAAGGACACACAGCTGGGTACAAGTTCAGCAGACTCTGGTCTTTGATGGATCCTGTTACACAGACAGTAAGACCAAAAGGGATGGAAATTCACTTTTTAGTATTCAGACACAAATACTGCTGGAGATACAAGCAGCAACTAAGACAAGATTAACAAAAAGAAGTTCAATAAAGTATACAAAAAACTGAGTTAAAAAGCTAAAACACCAGAGAATATATTGGACCAAACCAGATCCAATATTTACCTAAAGTCAACAGTTGAAGACTGGTTTAACTGGACAACTTTCAGATGTGAGAATATAAATGGATGTGAAGAAGAAAGATGCTGAAAATAAACTCAAAAAACTTCTCTAGATACATAAAAGTTAAAACATGAATCAGTAATATTATAATATTAACAGCTTACCTCTTTTCAGAAGAGGGCTGCTCTCCTTTAAAGTTAATATCGCGATCATCATTTGACACACAGCTGGGTTCAGGTTCAGGTCCAGGGTCAGGCTCAGGGTCAGGGTCAGGGTCAGGTCCATGTCCATGTCCAGGTCCAGGTCCAGGTCCAGGTTCAGGTTCAGGTCCAGGTCCAGGTCCAGGGTCAGGGTCAGGTCCAGGTCCAGGTTCACGTTCAGGTCCAGATTCAGGTTCAGGTTCAGGTCCAGGTCCAGGTCCAGGGTCAGGGTCAGGTCCAGGTCCAGGTCCAGGTCCAGGTTCACGTTCACGTTCAGGTCCAGGTCCAGGTCCAGGTCCAGGTCCAGGGTCAGGGTCAGGATCAGGTCCAGGTTCAGGTTCACGTTCACCTTCAGGTCCAGGTCCAGGTTCAGGAGACTCTGGTTTTGGATGGGTCCTAATAGAAAAAAACATTTATTTAGGGTCACATGTTCAGTTAAAGTCTTCCTGCTTAAAATATAATACAGTTCTTTTCAATTGCTTAAGCACAATTTTAAAAACAGGGACAGTCTTTTTCAAAACACTACACACAATTAGCACAACCACACACCCAATCAGCAGAACACCTCAGACCCTTTGCAAAATGAAACACTCTTGCAAAAACTATACACTAATTTATAAAAAACATATTTTGTTACCATATGAAACACACACGTTTCATTTGACTTAATCCTGTTTGAACCAGTTACACACTGCTGTTGCTAACCTAAAACACTTTTAGCAATTTTACTTCTCAGTGATTAGAGTACTGTAAATGAAGTACACAGAGAAAGTGCAAATTTACAATAAGTTCACCAAACACTACACAAGAGCAATGCTGCAGACTGACTCTCCATATACCCAAATCAGTCAACATGTCAACATGGAGAATCACAACAAAACATGTCCCAGTGTTCATGCCACTACAGTAGTGTGCATAACACTGTTAGCTCAGCAAACAACAGACAAACATAAAATACGGTATCCAGTACAGGTTACAATAACAAAAATACACAGAAATACACAGAAAAATACTAGACATTATCTCTTCGCCTAGCTGGATCTGACCAGAGAATTTCATCAACATCACAGGCAAACCTCCTCATTGGCAAGACAACCGTCTTGAATGTCGAATCCATCCTTGCGCAGCTGCGGCGTCGACTTGGTCACAGGTGTCCTCCATGGCCTGAATGAGGGGTACCTGAGCCTGGGGCCTCAATGAGGGGTACCTGAGCCTGGGGCCTCAATGAGGGGTACCTGAGCCTGGGGCCGGAGATCCTAAACCCTCACGTGAATATGGGCCCCCCTTCCTCCTTGTCGTTCTCGACCCTCAATCCTCAAATGTCACAGGGAGGGGTATCAAAAGTGCTGATATGGTGCATACAATGCACCATATCAGCACCATATTACCACCATATTACCTGTTTCCATATTACCTGTTTCCTTGTCTAAATGTCCTTTTGACAGATGCCACTGTACATCTGCTAAGATTTGGCTGAACTCTTAGTCCAGCCTCCCTCAGCGTCAATCCGTGGTTCACAACATGGTCTGCTAGTGTTGCGCAACTTTCATTTGATAAATTTGGTCCTCTTCTTCTTTGAGCATATTCTCCGGCTTCAGGTCTTCCTCTCCCTCTTCCTCTACCTTCCCCTGGCCTCTACCTCTGGGTGGGCCTCTTCCTCTTCCTCTACCTCCTTCTCCTCCTCTGTGGATTCTCCCTGTCACTCTCAGTCTTTTTCTTCTGACTCCTTCCATTTTGGTTAAGGGCAGGTGAACTTACCTGCTGCATTTTATATATTGCTTACAGTTTTTTACAATTGCTTACACACTAAAATTAAAACTTTCCCACAATTAGCAAAACCTTAGACTCAAGGAGCAAAACACTAGCCTAGATTAGCCCAACTGTAAGCACATTGTCAGCTTCACACTTTTTGCAAAACATTACACACAGTGATTGCAAAACATTAAACACACTTGTATGCAGTTGACACAGAAATTTATTATGATGTCATTTCCTTACAATTTCAAAGCAAAGGCTTTCAAATGAACACACATGAACCAATTGGTTAAACACAGCTACCAGGTGTGCAAACACATGATGGCTAAATTGTAGACACACCAATCGGGTTTAAGCACTATATAAAATGCAGCAGGTAAGTTCACCTGCCTTCAACCAAAATGGAAGGAGTCAGAAGAAGAAGAAGAATGAGAGTGAGAGGGAGAATCCACAGAGGAGGAAAAGGAGGTAGAGGAAGAGGAAGAGGCCCAGCCAGAGGTAGAGGCACACTAGTGGACCATGTTGTGAACCACGGATTGATGCTGAGGGAGACTTGACTAAGGGTCAGCCAAATCTTAGTAGATATACAGCGGCATCTGTCATAAGGACATTTCAACAAGGAAACAGGTCAAAGAAAATCTGTCTCCAGTTCCAGTAATCAGCTGCTCATTGGATGCACCATATCAGCACTTTAGATACCCCTCCCTGGGACATTTGAGGATTGAGGGTCGAGAACAACAAGGAGGAAGGGGGCCCATATTCACGCGAAGGTTTATGATCTCCGGCCCCAGGCTCAGGTACCCCTCATTGAGGCCCCAGACTCAGGTACCCCTCACTGAGGCCATGGAGGACCCCTGTGACCAAATCTACGCTGCGGCTGTGCAAGGATGGATTCGACATTCAAGACGGTTGTCTTGCCAATGAGGATATCGCCTGTGATGTTGATGAAATTCTCTTGGCCGGATCCAGCTAGGCAAAGAGATAATGTCTAGTATTTTCTGTACTTTTTCAGATCATTTTTTTTTGTTTTGTCTGTTTTTTCTGTGATTGTAACTGGATAGAATATTTTAGGTTTGTTGTTTGTGGAGCTAACAGTGTTATGCACACTACTGTCATAGAATGAAAACTGGGACATGTTTTGTTGTTGATTCTCCATGTTGACTGATTTGGGTATATGGAGAGAAATAAATTATATTTCTTCAGTCTGCAGCATTGGTCTTGTGTAGTGTTTGGTGAACTTATTGTAAATTTCTCTGTGTAATTCATTTACAGTACTCTAATCACTGAGAAGTAGAATTGCTAAAAGTGTTTTAGGTTAGCAACAGCAGTGTGTATATGGTTAAAACTTCATTAAGTCAAATGAAAGGTGTGTATTTCATATGGTAACAACATATGTTTTTTATAAATTAGTGTATAGTTTTTGCAAGAGTGTTTCATTTTGCAAAGGTGCAAAGGTGTTTTGCTAATTGGGTGTGTGGTTGTGCTAATTGTGTGTAGTGTTTTGAAAACACGGGCCCTGTTTTGAAAATCGTGCTTACAGTTTTTTCCAGCTGCTTACACACAAAATCTTTTCATGTCACACGATTTTTGAAACCTCTCACTCAAAGTGCAAAACTACACAGCAAATCTCCAAAACCATAAGCTATTTCTCAGCCTTTCACTCAGTTTTCAATTGCATAAAACACTTCTTTCAAAACATTACACACAATTCTCTACCTAAAACACAAAAATCTAACAGGAAGTGACTTGCTTTCCTTATCTAAACACAACCAATCAAAATGCTACACTTATTTACCAGGGCACACACACACTCCTCACATTTGCAAACACATTATGTCATAACTAAACACTAACCAATCGCTGCTTTAGTATAGGCCTATACACAGGTCAAAGGTCAGATTACCTGTTTTGAACAATGGATGCCAACAATAGACAGAGAGCAAGGGGAGGAGGAGGGAGAGACGGGATGAAGAGGAGGAGGAGACACACATCACACACGCACACACACACACACACACACACACGCACACACACTTTATTCTAAAAAATGATACCTTTGGTTTACATATTTTTGTACTTTTCATGTTTCATGCTACTGTATACAACACTGTGCTCCTCTTACAAATGTAATGTTTTGCCCAATCAGTATTTTCCGTTTTACTGTAACATTACATTGTTTACGGTGCCACTTTTCAACCACTTTCAGCAGATTACTTTCTCTCTAGAACATTGTAAATGTAGATATAAACCTATGAAAGACAAAAGAGCTTTTTCAGCATTACAAATCAATCAGACTTTGTTTTGCACAAAGTGCATACAATTCTGTCCCCGCCCGACACACAAGCACGGACAAACACTCACAACACAAACACGCACACACACAAACACACACACACACACACACACACACACACACACACACACACACACACACACACACACACACACATATTCTTTATTCTAAAAATGATACCTTTGGTTTACATATGTTTGTACTTGTATTTTCTTGTTTCATGCTACTGTAAACAACACTGTTCTACTCTTACAAACGTGATGTTTTGCCCAATAAATATTTTCTGTTTTACTGTAACATTACATTGTTTTTTACAGTGCACTTTTCAACCACTTTCAGCAGATTACTTTCTCTCTAGAACATTGTAAATGTATATATAAGCCTATGAAAGACAAAAGAGCTTTAGATTTAGAACAACAGTGTGTACATGGTATATCCAAAAATTTACTATTATGAAAAAAGTGTTTGCCATTTGATGCAAATGCTTCATTTTGAGAGTTTTTTTTTGCAGTTTTAGGAATTGTGTGTAGAGTTTTGAAAAAAGGAGACATAGTTTTGAAAACGTGTGTAAGCACTTGGAAAAAACTGTAACCAATTGGTTCATGGGTGTGTTCATTTGAAAGCATTTGCTTTGAAATTGCAAGGAAATGACATCATGATAAATGTCTGTTTCAAATGCATACAAATGTGTTTAGTGTTTTGCAAATCACTGTGTGTGATGTTTTGCAAAAAGTGTGAAGCTGACAATGTGCTTACAGTTGTGCAAATCTAGGCCAGTGTTTTGCTTCTTGAGTGTAATGTTCTGCTACTTGTGGGAAAGTCTTAATTTTAGTGTGTAAGCAATTGTAAAAAACTGTAATAATATGAATATGTGTATAGGCCTAATTATTAACATTTAAATGCCAATAATGCTTTTCTTTCTGTCCAAAACTCAATAAAAATATCTTTTGAAATCAGAATGAAAAAAAAAAATCTAAACATAATATTTCAAAATGTTGTCTAAACAGAAAGATATTTTGAGTGAGACAGGAAATTATTTAGCAAAAAGATATTCTCATTTCAGTCTTTCAAACTTTATTTGAAGGAGTGTGCATAAGACTGACATGACCCGAAACAACCCAGACGGGACATAGTTCCATCAAGTGAGACTCGGTCCAGTTTGCTGGATGTTCACAACTCACCTCAATCTTCTTCTTAACATTTCAATTTCCCTTTCCATTGCTATTCTCTCCTTCTGCCATTCAAGTCTCTCCATCAATCCTCTCTCCTCCATTTCAAGTTGCTTACAGGTCTTTTTTTTAAGTAGCAGTGTCTCCATGGACACACAGCTGGGTTCAGGTTCAGGTACAAGTTTAGGTCCAGGTTCAGCAGGGTCTGTTCTCTGATGTGTCCTGTTAGAAAGAAAGGAAGACCACTTTTAAATCTCCAGAACAGAACAGAACAGAACAGAAAAAAGCTAAAATTGTGCCTCTTCCTAAAAACAAAAGGGAACATTTCTCTGGGAAAAATAGCAGACCTATAAGTATTCTGACAATTTTGAAGATCACAGAGAAAATTGTTTATGATCAAATTAATTTGTATTTCTCTAAAAATGGGTTAAATTCACTTTATCAACATGCTTATAAGAAAAGGCATTCGACAACGACAGCCTTAGTTCAGATGATGGATGATTGGTTGCATGAAATTGACGATAGAAAATTAGTTGGTATGGTAATGTTAGATCTGAGTGCAGCATTTGATTTAATTGATTATGATCTATTATTGAAAAAATTAAGTTGTTATGGATTTGAAAAGTGTGCAATCCAATGGATCTATAGTTATCTTACAAATAGGGAGTTTAATGTACTTTTTAATGGTAGTTATTCTGAGACAAAGGTTCTGCGTTGTGGGGTGCCTCAAGGGAGTTGTTTTGGACCACTGTTATTTTCTATTTTCATTAATGATTTGTCTTTTATTTTGGGGTGTGCCAGTATTGCCCTTTATGCAGATGACTTGACTATTTTTGTGTCTGATCATGACTCTACCAGACTTAATATTGTATTAAATAATGAACTAAAATTAATTGAAAAGTGGAACAGAGAAAATAAGTTAATTATTAATATTGCGAAGAGTAAATGTATGATGTTGGGATCTAATCATCTTTTAAAAGATTCCCCTGCTCTGAACTTGTCAGTTGGTGGTTTGATCATTGAACAAGTGGCTGAGGCTAAATTGCTTGGCGTGATTGTGGACAGCAGGTTGACGTGGAATGCTCAGATAAAACTAATATTGAATAAGATGGGCAGAAGTATGGCTGTAGTTCGCCACTGCAGGAAATGCATACCGATTCGCATACGGAAAATCCTGGTGGAATCAATAGTTTTGTGTCATCTGGACTATTGTTCCATCATCTGGGCTGCAACTACAGAGAATAATTTAAACAGATTATAGATTGCACAAAATAAAGCTTCTCGGCTTGTCCGAGAGTATTAGGGACATGCACAATCAGTTAACATGGCTTCATGTAAGAAGCAGAATTAATTATTCTCTTATTAAATTCTTAAAAATATAATTATTACAAAAGTACCAGAAATTATTTATGAAAGATTGACTTTTTTCAGTGACATTCATACTCATTCCACGCTCCAATCAAGTGAAGGGCGTTTCTTGTTATCCGTCTGTCGAACAAATCAACTTCAAAGAACATCATGTTATAGAGCAATGGTGGCATGGAACTTGCTCCCGTTATTTTTGGTTTTGGAGAGGCACAATGTTAGTTTTTCCAAAAGACTGAGACTGTATTTATTTACTTTGGAGTAACTGTAATTATGCTATTAATAATGACTGCATAATGAGCTATGGCAATGGAAATGTGATTTTTTATTTTATATTATACCTAGAGAGTGGTAATATTTTGTACATGTAAGAGCTTATATATTGTTATATGGTTATGTTGTTATGTTTAGTGTATGTGTTATGTTGTGTTGTGTGTTATATGATTTAGAAGATGTTATGTGCACTTCTGTATTTGTCTTCATTGTCTTTATTGTTGTACAGCTTTGATGTTAATATTTTGGTAAAAATTAAGACCCCAGGAAGAATAGCTGCTGCTTAATGGAGTAGCTAATGCGGATCTAAATAATAAACAAACAAACCAGAAGCTTCTGTAGAAACTAGAAGCTATCAAGCAGAAAATAAAGTCTAAAGCTCTTCACTGAATGATTTCTGCTCTTTGCTCATCTTGCTCTTTCATTCATTCTCTTTCTGGGAGAACAGGGACATTGTAAAGACTCCAGGACTAATGTCATCTTTCTGTCCTCTAATGGAGAGCAGGAGAAAGGCTTGGACCCCACCCATCTTCAAACTCAGCCTTCATTTAGATCTCAACTACACAGCTGTAAAGTTTTCTGACTGCAGCTTCACGGTTGGGACAGACAGACATAGAAACACCTGGCAAAGTATTTAAAACGTCCTCTGGAGTAGTTCATGCTACAACATGGAGATTTTAGCCTAGAAATATAGATGCACCGTAGCGGCAGCAAATTTAATTTGCCGTCAGGGGGTCTAGGCACTCTCTGTTGGCTCGCGAGCTTGAATAACCAAACTCTAGTCAGGCCAATGACATTGTGTATAGATAGGGTGGGCGGGGCTTATGGCTGCTGCTGCTGCTGGAGAACAGCGGTCTTTTGGAAGACTTGGAGTTAAACTTTTCTTTGAGAAAAGAACAAAGAACGGCACTGAAGTCATTCTTAAAAAAGGAAGATGTGTTGGGAGTTTAAAGTTTAATCTATCAACTAGCATTGCTCTGGTTGGTTGTAACGCTATCCTATTGGTGGAGAGGGAATTTGAAAGACAACCGTTTATCCCACCCCTCGGATTGAGCCCTGACCAATGGGGAGTTCCCAGACCCAACATCTGGATGTGGGTCAGACCCAGACCCAACATCTGGATGTGGGTCAGACCCAGACCTAACATCTGGATGTGGGTCTGGCTTGTCAGGCTATGGAGATTTATCTTCAACACGAGAGTCGTCCACACTTCCTCAGGAAATAAGAAGTTAAGTTGAAACATTCTTCCTTTGTCCCGGGAATCAACACCAGGGACTTTCCACATGCCAAGGGAGGAACAGGCAGAAAAACATCATTTTCTGCAACATAATGATGGTTAAACACACACACAGACTCACAGACTACCCTATGGCTATGGGAGATTTAAAAGGCTTTTTATTGGGGCTAAAACACCAAATAATATTGGACCAAACCAGGTCCAATGTTAAATTGAGATCTACAGTTGAAGACTGGTCTTACTGGACAGATTTCAGATGTGAGAATATAAATGTATGTGAAGAAGAAGGATGTTGAAAATAAATTTCAAAATGTCTCTGGATACATAAAAGTTGAAACATGAATCAGCAATATTATAATATTATTAACAGTTTACCTCTTTTCAACAGTGTGTTGTTGACCTTTAAAGTCAATGAGGTGATAATATGACCAGTCACTTTTGAAGGACACACAGCTGGATTCAGTTTCAACAGAGTCTGGTCTTTGATGGATCCTGTTACACAGAGAGTAAGACCAACAGGGATGGAAATTCACTTTTAGTATTCAGACACAAATACTGCTGGAGATACAAGCAGCAACTAAGACAAGATTAACACAAAAAAGTTCAATAAACTATACAACAAACTGTGTTAAAAAGCTAAAACACCAGAGAATATATTGGACCAAACCAGATCCAATATTTACCTAAAGTCAACAGTTGAAGACTGGTTTAACTGGACAACTTTCAGATGTGAGAATATAAATGGATGTGAAGAAGAAAGATGCTGAAAATAAACTCAAAAAACTTCTCTGGATACATAAAAGTTAAAACATGAATCAGTAATATTATAATATTAACAGCTTACCTCTTTTCAGAAGAGGGCTGCTCTCCTTTAAAGTTAATATCGCGATCATCATTTGACACACAGCTGGGTTCAGGTTCAGGTCCAGGTCCAGGTCCAGATTCAGGTTCAGGTTCAGGTTCAGGTTCAGGTTCAGGTTCAGGTTCAGGTCCAAGTCCAGGTCCAGGTCCAGATTCAGATTCAGATTCAGATTCAGGTTCAGGTTCAGGTTCAGGTTCAGGTCCAGGTCCAGGTTCAGGTTCAGGTCCAGGTCCAGGACCAGGTTCAGATTCAGATTCAGATTCAGGTTCAGGTTCAGGTTCAGGTCCAGGTCCAGGTCCAAGTCCAGGTTCAGGTTCAGGTTCAGGAGACTCTGGTTTTGGATGGGTCCTAATAGAAAAAAAACATTTATTTAGGATCACATGTTCAGTTAAAGTCTTCCTGCTTAAAATATGAGGCCTCTATCTGTAGGCCTAATTATTACCATTTAAATGCCAATAATGCTTTACTTTCTGTCCAAAACTCAATAATAATATCTTTTGAAATCAGAATGAAAAAAAAAATCTAAACATAATATTTCAAAATGTTGTCTAAACAGAAAGATATTTTGAGTGAGACAGGAAATTATTTAGCAAAAAGATATTCTCATTTCAGTCTTTCAAACTTTATTTGAAGGACTATGCATGAGACTGACATGACCCGAAACAACCCAGACGGGACGTAGTTCCATCAAGTGAGACTCGGTCCAGTTTACTGGATGTTCACAACTCACCTCAATCTTCTTCTTAACATTTCAATTTCCCTTTCCATTGCTATTCTCTCCTTCTGCCATTCATGTCTCTCCATCAATCCTCTCTCCTCCATTTCAAGTAGCCTCTCCTCCATTTCAAGTCGCCTTACAGGTCTTTTTTTTAAGTAGCAGTGTCTCCATGGACACAACTGGGTTCAGGTTCAGGTTCAGGTCCAGGTTCAGCAGGGTCTGTTCTCTTATGCGTCCTGTTAGAAAGAAAGGAAGACCACTTTTTAATCTCCAGAACCAGAAGCTGCTGTAGAAACTAGAAGCTATCAAGCAGAAAATAAAGTCTAAAGCTCTTCACTGAATGATTTCTGCTCTCTGCTCATCGTGCTCTTTCACTCATTCTCTTTCTGGGAGAACAGGAACATTGTAAAGACTCCAGGACTAATGTCATCTTTCTGTCCTCTAATGGAGACAAGACTCCATCATGACAATCAATCTCACCTTTCTGTCATGTGTATCCTCCTCCACACATCACTTTAGGTCACTACATTTTATTCTGAAAGGTTCCAGAGGAAACAGTAGAGTCCTGTTGGGTCTGACTTTACACTGGTGGAGACGACGGTGTGTTTTCTGACAGCAGGAGAAAGGCTTGGACCCCACCCATCTTCAAACTCAGCCTCCATTTAGATCTCAACTACACAGCTGTAAAGGTTTCTGACTGCAGCCTCCAATTGGGACAGACAGACGTAGAAACACCTGGCATGGTATTTTAAACGTCCTCTGGAGTAGTTCATGCTACAACATGGAGATTTTAGCCTAGAAATATAGATGCACCGAAACGGCAGCAAATTTAATTTGCAGTCAGGGGGTCTAGGCACTCTCTGTTGGCTTGCGAGCTTGAATAACCAAACTCTAGTCAGGCCAATGACATCGTGTATAGAGTCGATGGGCGGGGCTTATGGCTGCTGCTGCTACTGGAGAACAGCGGTCTTCTGGAAGACTTGGAGTTAAACTTTTCTTTGAGAAAAGAACAAAGAACGGCACTGAAGTCATTCTTAAAAAAGGAAGATGTGTTCAGAGTTTAAAGTTTAATCTAACAACTATCATTGCTCTGGTTGGTTGTAGAGCTATCCTATTGGTGCAGAGAGAATTTGAAAGACAACCTTTTATCCCGCCCCTCGGATTGAGCCCTGACCAATGGGTCAGACCTTGACCCAACATCTGGATGTGGGTCAGACCCAGACCCAACATCTGGATGTGGGTCTGGCTTGTCAGGCTATGGAGAATTATTTTCTCCATGAGAGTCGTCAACACTTTCTAAGGAAATAAGAAGTTAAGTTGAAACATTCTTCCTTTGTCCCGGGAATCAACACCAGGGACTTTCCACACGCCAAGGGAGGAACAGGCCACAGAAGAAAAACATCATTTTCTGCAACATAATGATGGTTAAACACACACACAGACTCACACAAACACACAGACACACACACACACACACAGACTCACACAAACACACACACACACACACACACACACACACACATGAGACACACACACACAGACACACACAAAGACACACAGACACTCACACACAGACACACACACACACACAAAGACACACACACACAGACACACACACAGACACACATACACACACACAGTGAAAGGAGCTGTGGTGAACAACTAAACATGAGCCGTGATAAGTCATCAGACTCCACTTTGAGCATATACTTTCTACTACTCTCCCACTGCTTCCAGTTGCGTTGTTGTGTCTCTCTGCATCTCTTCCTCTGCACAATCAATGCAACAACAAGGTTTCTAAATGTTGGACTGATCCTTTAACTGAACCTGAATGAATTAGTTGAAACACTTTCATTATGTTTAACTTTCTCTGAAACTAAACAGAATTTAAACGGTGCCAGATGATCTTTAAAGAGTTTAAATTAAGCATATTTTAAACGTTACAGACGAGTTAAATTACCTTCAGCTGGAGCTCCACACAGAGAGAATAAGCTGTGTCACAAACAGAAAACAAGAGGAAACGCCCAGAGAGGCTCAGCATTACTTAGCCTAATCTACTTCTGACAGTGAACATGTAATGACACACGCACACACACACACACACAGACACACGCACACACACAAACACACACACACACACAGACAGACACACACAGACACAGACACACACAGACACATACACACACAGACACAAACACACACACATAGACACACACACATACTGTGGTGGCAAATTTTATTTTAACAATTATTGATTCATGATTTTAACCATTTGCTTAAAGATTGTTTTAAACCTCCACAAAATACTGTTCCTTCCTCTTAGACTCTTAAAGACCAGCCATGAACTCTTAGCCTAGAAGCTTTATTTTGGAGAGACACTAGCTTCTCATTTGTTTAACTTTTTAGCAGACAAAGTCGACAAGGCCACAAAACCATGTCTCCTACTGCCTCCTGAGATAAACTGTTGTTTAGGCTAATGTTAGGAACAGAGAGCAGAGGGCAAGGTGAGACAATGGTTTGACTTTTCATGATGTCTCTTTTCAACTATGGCCATACTAAAAGATACATTTAGAGGGGTGGCTTAACGGAGTTTCTTCACTATATGATGTTTGGATGTTTAGACTTTAGGTTAGAAAGACATTTTCAGTTGTGCTGCGTGTACCTTTGAAACTGTGTTTTCTCCATTTGCAAATGTAAATAAATACTCAAAGACCAAACTTTGGTTTAATTCTCAAACGGTCGTTATTCGTTTTTATTTTGATCATTGATATTTCTAAACGCTGCTGCTTCATAGGAAAACTTCCACCACAATACACAGACAGACACACACAGACTAACACGCACACACACACACACACACACACACACACACACACACACACACACACACACACACACAGACAGACAGACAGACAGACACACAGAGACACACACAAACAGAGACACACGCACACAGACACACACACACACACACACACACACACACAGACACAAAACTTTGTCTTACCTTTGCCTTTAGAAATTAGTTCAAACACTTTAATTATGTTGAACTTTCTCTGAAACAAAATGTAATTTAAACGGTGCCAGATGATGTTTAAAGAGTTTAAATGAAAGTATATTTTAACCACCCTCCAGCCCCCATGTCTGATGTGTTTATCATAAGAAATAAAGGATCTATAAGACAGAAATAAAGGATCTATAAGACAGAAACAAAGCATCTATAAGACAGAAATAAAGGATCTATAAGACAGAAATAAAGGATCTATAAGACAGAAACAA
Source organism: Perca fluviatilis (assembly GCF_010015445.1). NCBI lineage: Eukaryota > Metazoa > Chordata > Actinopteri > Perciformes > Percidae > Perca > Perca fluviatilis. The sequence goes on from NC_053120.1 coordinate 1,064,920, forward strand.
AGGATCTATAAGACAGAAACAAAGGATCTATAAGACAGAAATAAAGGATCTATAAGACAGAAACAAAGCATCTATAAGACAGAAATAAAGGATCTATAAGACAGAAATAAAGGATCTATAAGACAGTAACACGGCAAGATACCCCAACAACATGGCGGTGGATCATTGTGAAGACGCCAGTTTGAATTAACCACAAGTCCAGTTGTGTTGGTTTCTCTACAGCTTTCTGCTCTTTAACTAAACTAAACTAACCACAGCTGGAGTTGACCAGTCAAATATTACAGACATAGAGTTAAATATCACAGCTGGAGTTGAAGTATCTGAACATTTATAACTTGTACTTAAGTTTTATCTGAACTATCTATATATCTTGTACTTAAGATTCGGCATAAAAGATCCAAATGAACTTTACCACACGTTCACAGGAAATGACCACAGGAAACATCTGGAAAGCATTATCCATCTTCAAAACAGAAAGGTCTTTGTTGGACATGCGCTAATACTATTGGTCAAACTATTGTTCCCACCCCATCTATGATACAAAATTATAGATATATATGGTTTTCAAACAAAGAAAGACAGAGTGACCATTTTGAGAATAGGGTGCTGTCACTCTCCGAGATCCTGCAGAGGCTTGTAAATTGATGCTGAATTCTTTGATGTATATAAACTTTTATAATCAAGAACAGTGTCAGCGGATTCCTCTTCATACAACATCACAGCATCGCTACTAAAGACACCACAGAGTTCAACAGTCAAACGTTACAGACAGACAAGTTAAATTACCTTCAGCTGGAGCTCCACACGGAGAGAAAAAGCTGCGTCACAAACTCTGGAAAGTGCAAGTAAACTTTAAACAGAAAACAAGAGGAAACGCCCAGAGAGGCTCAGCATTACCTCATCTACTGCTGACAGTGAACATGTAATAACACATGTAACAGAGCTGTTTATAAATCTAAAGTATGTTCTGATTATAACACACACATTCATACACACAAACGCGCACACACACACACACACACACACACACACAGACTCCAGGGTGTTTAGAGATGTCTGTCCTAAATTCAGACGGCTCACTGCACTAGTTGGAACAATATACAATACTTAATATAATAGAATACTAAATCACAATATCAGTAACGTTATCGCCAAATAACTATATGTCCGTCAGCTGTTCTTATATTCACTGAAGCAATGGATCATCTCGCGCCTTTATACTCACATAACTAGGGTTGCAAAATTATGGGAATTTTCAAAGTTGGAAACTTTCGATGAGAATTAACGGGAATGTTAGTACTGTTAGTCTATAACAGGGAACTTAAATGTTGTTGGACTTCTGTGCTAGTCATGGATTGTCTATAACGAACACCATGTTCGAACATAGGGATGCTCATAAGTGTACCTGGTACCAGAGCACCCTAGGCCGAAGGTCAATGATCGATTTTATAATCGTTTCATCTGATCTGAGGCCGTATGTTTTGGACACTCGGGTGAAGAGAGGGGCAGAGCTGTCAACCGATCACCATCTGGTGGTGAGTTGGGTCGGGGGTGGGGGAAGACTCTGGACAGACCTGGTAAGCCCAAACGTGTAGTGCGGGTAAATTGGGAACGTCTGGAGGGCCCCTGTCCAACGGACTTTCAACTTGCACCTCGGGGAACTGCGTGCATCCCTGTGGAGGGGGCGGGGCGGCTTTTTTTTGGACGCATAAACCAAAAGGACAATGTTCAAAGTTTCCATTGCTGAAGCGCGGCGAAGGAGCTGTGGTCTTAGGGTCTTAGGTGCCTCAAGGGCGGTAACCCACGAACACCGTGGTGGACACACCGGTGGTCAGGGAAGCCATCCGACTGAAGAAGGAGTCTTTCCGGGATATGTTATCCCAGAGGACCCCGGAGGCAGTTGCAGGGTACCGAAGGGCCCCGAAGGGCTGCAGCCTCTGCCGTGAAAGAGGCAAAGCAGCGGGTGTGGGAGAAGTTTGGAGAAGACATGGAGAAGGACTTTCGGTCGGCACCAAAGTGCTTCTGGAAAACTGTTCGCCACCTCAGGAGGGGAAGGCGAGGAACCATCCAAGCTGTGTACAGTAAGGATGGGACACTGTTGACCTCAACTGAGGAGGTAATAGGGCGGTGGAAGGAGCATTTTGAGGAACTCCTGAATCCGACTATCGCCCTCTATGTTAGAGGCAGAGCTGGAGGATGGGGAGGGTGTGTTGCGTCGATTTCGCGAGAGTCACTGATGTAGTCAAACAACTCCACAGTGGCAAAGCCCGGGGATTGATGAGATCCGTCCAGAAATGCTCAAGGCTCTGGGTGTGGAGGGGCTGTCCTGGTTGACACGTCTCTTCAACATTGCGTGGAAGTCTGGAACAGTGCCAAAGGAGTGGCAGACTGGGGTGGTGGTCCCCCTTTTTAAAAAGGGGGACCAGAGGGTGTGTGCCAATTACAGGGGTATCACACTTCTCAGCCTCCCTGGTAAAGTCTACTCCAAGGTGCTGGAAAGGAGGGTTCGGCCGATAGTCGAACCTCAGGTTGAGGAGGAACAATGCGGATTCCGTCCTGGTGGGTAGACAACGGACCAGCTCTTCACTCGCAAGGATCCTGGAGGGGCCTGGGAGTATGCAACACCGGTCTACATGTGTTTTGTGGATTTGGAGAAGGGTATGACCCGGGTCCCCCGGGAGATACTGTGGGAGGTGCTGCGGGAGTATGGGGTGAGGGGGTCCCTTCTCAGGGCCATCCAATCTCTGTACGACCAAAGTGAGAGCTGTGTCCGGGTTCTCGGCAGTAAGTCGGACTCGTTTCAGGTGAGGGTTGGCCTCCGCCAGGGCTGCGCTTTGTCACCAATCCTGTTTGTAATATTTATGGACAGGATATCGAGGCGTAGTCGGGGTGGGGAGGGGTTGCGGTTCGGTGGGCTGGGGATCTCATCGCTGCTTTTTGCAGATGATGTGGTCCTGATGGCATCATCGGCCTGCGACCTTCAGCACTCACTGGATCGGTTCGCGCCGAGTGTGAAGCCGGTTGGGATGAGGATCAGCACCTCTAAATCGGAGGCCATGGTTCTCAGCAGGAAACCGATGGAATGCCTTCTCCAGGTAGGGAATGAGTCCTTACCCCAAGTGAAGGAGTTCAAGTACCTTGGGGTTTTGTTGCAGTGAGGGGACAATGGAGCGGAGATTGGTCGGAGAATCGGACGCAGCGAGTGCGGTATTACATTCCATCTATCGCACCGTTGTGACGAAAAGGGAGCTGAGCCAGAAGGCAAAGCTCTCGATCTACCGGTCATTTTCGTTCCTACCCTCACCTATGGTCATGAAGGCTGGGTCATGACCGAAAGAACGAGATCCAGGGTGCAAGTGGCCGAAATGGGTTTCCTCAGGAGGGTGGCTGGCGTCTCCCTTAGAGATAGGGTGAGAAGCTCAGTCATCCGTGAGGAGCTTCGAGTAGAGCCACTGCTCGCTTGCGTCGAGGAGCCAGTTGAGGTGGTTCGGGCATCTGGTGAGGATGCCCCTGGGCGCCTCCCTAGGGAGGTGTTCCAGGCCACGTCCAGCTGGGAGGAGGCCTCGGGGAAGACCCAGGACTAGGTGGAGGGATTATATCTCCAACCTGGCCTGGGAACGCCTCGGGATCCCCCAGTCGGAGCTGGTTAATGTTGCTCGGGAAAGGGAAGTTTGGGGTCCCCTGCTGGAGCTGCTCCCCCCGCGACCCGACACCGGATAAGCGGACGAAGATGGATGGATGGATGGATGGAAAAAAAACATCTTGCAGCATAATCTTGGTTAAAACAACCTGACTTAATGCAAATCCAGTTGAATGTCCTCCCTATATTTGTCAATGACATGCATGCAGTAATCAGTATAGGCTACTACATACTGGCCAACATTTAGTTCTTAGTTTTTTTTTTGGGAGGTGGAAGGGGGGTAATACATAAGCCATTGCTATTATTAACCATGTGTGTTAATTGTATAGCCCACTAACATAGAAAATCAAAATTGGAATGTTTCCAAAATTTCCCAGCTAAACTTTCCATGGAAAGTTTCCGGAAATTTACCGGAAAATTTCCACCGATTTGCAACCCTCACATAACACATACACTAAATGGGGGAATCATTTTACAAATGTGTACTAAAGTAAATAATACATTGTGTTTAAAATAAGTGTTTATGGATTAAGTATTACCAAATAAATACATGAAATGTAATAAAATGTAATTTAAAAAGGTGTGGTGAGTGTGTAAGATAAAAACATAGAGATGAAACTAATAAAAGCTGTAAACATGTTTTATTGTGTGAATATGTCTGGTGGCGCTCTGCTTGTAGTTCCTGCTGATGTCACCAGAAGGCACCATGACGTCACCACCAGCTCAGAGATGCTGTTTCTGAAAGGAGGTTAGAGGTCACAGGTCATGTGATATGGGAAAAATAAACATACATTGAAATTCTTGAACCCACCAACTTTGTCTCCTCCTTTAACCCTAAAGATATCATCTGTTTCTACCATAACTCAGGAATTGCTGCTCTGGAGTCTCTAATTCATTTCATCATTCTGTATGTCACATTTTATATTCACAAGCAGACATTTCTAATTCATCTCCTAATTTTGTATCTTTTCTCATAGAATTTAAATCTCTACTTAGATCGTTGCATAACAAAAACAATATTAAAATTTATGGAAATTGTAGAGCTGGTTTCCCAGAAACCTCTGACTAATTGTAAATTTATGTTTTCATGTACCTCTTTTTATTTATTTATTTTTCTATGTAATGATTCTGTTATTAACAACGCTATGATGATTCAAAATGCTACTGATTATTGGTAATGTTGTCATTTGTTATTTTAGAGAGAAATACCAAAATTAAGAACAATCCAACTAACCCAAAGTCTCCAGTTTGTTGTCATCTCTGAGCTGGTGGTGACGTCATGGCGCCCTCTGGTGGACATCAGCAGGAACTACAAGCAGAGCGCCACCAAACATAGAAAATTACATTTTATGTACTTTGTAATACTATATTCTTTTATTCTAATCATTTTACTTTTATGCAAATATATTATTTTAATGAATTATTTTAAAATACTTAATCAATGAATGAACGTTTCAGAAACAATTTTTATTCATTTATATATTATTAACAATATTTCGACAAAAAAGTCATATTTTGTGAATGAAAAGTTGGAACATTTTACAACAAAGAACAGGCTCTCTCTCTCACACACACACACACACACACACACACACACACACACACACACACACACACACACATACAGTGCCTTGCGAAAGTATTCGGCCCCCTTGAACGTTTCGACCTTTTGCCACATTTCAGGCCTCAAACATAAAGATATAAAACTGTAATTTTTTGTGAAGAATCAACAACAAGTGGGTCCCAATTATGAAGTGGAACGAAATTCATTGGCTATTTCAAACTTTTTAACAAATAAAAACTGAAAAGTGGCGTGCAAAATTATTCAGCCCCTTTACTTTCAGTGCAGCAAACTCTCTCCAGAAGTTCAGTGAGGATCTCTGAATGATCCAATGTTGACCTAAATGACTAATGATGATAAATAGAATCCAGCTGTGTGTAATCAAGTCTCCGTATAAATGCACCTGCTCTGTGATAGTCTCAGAGGTCCGTTTAAAGCGCAGAGAGCATCATGAAGAACAAGGAACACACCAGGCAGGTCCGAGATACTGTTGTGGAGAAGTTTAAAGCCGGATTTGGATACAAAAAGATTTCCCAAGCTTTAAACATCCCAAGGAGCACTGTGCAAGCGATAATATTGAAATGGAAGGAGTATCAGACCACTACAAATCTACGAAGACCCGGCCGTCCCTCTAAACTTTCAGCTCATACAATACGAGAAGACTGATCAGAGATGCAGCCAAGAGGCCCATGATCACTCTGGATGAACTGCAGAGATCTACAGCTGAGGTGGGAGACTCTGTCCATAGGACAACAATCAGTCGTATACTGCACAAATCTGGCCTGTATGGAAGAGTGGCAAGAAGAAAGCCATTTCTTAAAGATATCCATAAAAGTAGTGCGTTTTAAAAGTTTGCCAAAAGCCACCTGGGAGACACACCAAACATGTGGAAGAAGGTGCTGTGGTCAGATGAAACCAAAATCGAACTTTTTGGCAACAATGCAAAACGTTATGTTTGGCGTAAAAGCAACACAGCTCATCACCCTGAACACCATCACCCCACTGTCAAACATGGTGGTGGCAGCATCATGGTTTGGGCCTGCTTTTCTTCAGCAGGGACAGGGAAGATGGTTAAAATTGATGGGAAGATGGATGGAGCCAAATACAGGACCATTCTGGAAGAAAACCTGATGGAGTCTGCAAAGACCTGAGACTGGGACGGGATTTGTCTTCCAACAAGACAATGATCAAAAACATAAAGGAAAATCTACAATGGAATGGTTCACAAATAAACATATCCAGGTGTTAGAATGGCCAAGTCAAAGTCCAGACCTGAATCCAATCGAGAATCTGTGGAAAGAACTGAAAACTGCTGTTCACAAACGCTCTCCATCCAACCTCACTGAGCTCGAGCTGTTTGCAGGAGGAATGGGCAAAAATGTCAGTCTCTCGATGTGCAAAACTGATAGAGACATACCCCAGCGACTTACAGCTGTAATCGCAGCAAAAGGTGGCGCTACAAAGTATTAACTTAAGGGGGCTGAATAATTTTGCACGCCCAATATTTCAGTTTTTTATTTGTTTAAAAGTTTTGAAATATCCAATAAATTTCATTCCACTTCATGATTGTGTCCCACTTGTTGTTGATTCTTCACAAAAAATTACAGTTTAATATCTTTATGTTTGAGGCCTGAAATGTGGCAAAAGGTCGAAAAGTTCAAAGGGGCCGAATACTTTCGCAAGGCACTGTATACAAACACACAGACACACACACACACACTCACATACACACACAAACACACACAAACACACACACACACACATTAATTCACTAGCTAACGATGCTAACAGACAGTCTGCAGTTTGAAAAATATTTTTTATTCTTTTAAAATCATGAAAACAATCAGAACTTGTTATTCATCTTTTTTTAATCTTCTTCACTCTCTTTATTTCTCTTCTGACACGTCATCTCTGTTTCTGCTGTCGCTGGCAGCTGATTGGACGAGGAGAGGGGACCAATCAGGAGCAGCTGTTCATTCTGAGTGTTCCACTTTAGTAAAACCATTTTAATCTCAGCTGAGGGAGAAACAATCAGAGAAAAGTTCTGTTAGGGAAGACACAAACTGGGTCAGGACCAGGATCAGGATCAGGATCAGGATCAGGATTAGGATCTGGACCAGGATCAGGACCAGGCCAGGACCAGGATCTGGATCAGGTCTCAGCGGTCCGCCTGGTTGGCGAACTCTCCGGCCTCCCACTGCAGAGCACGCTTGTTTTTATGTCGAGTCACTCGAGTCGACTCAATGACCTGAAAACAGACAAACAGACATTAATGTCCCCCTCTCATTCCCCCTGCTGTGGTGTTTCCCCCTCTCATTCCCCCTGCTCTGGTGTTTCCCCCTCTCATTCCCCCTGCTCTGGTGTTTCCTCCTCTCATTCCCCCTGCTCTGGTGTTTCACCCTCTCATTCCCCCTGCTGTGGTGTTCCCCCTCTCATTCCCCCTGCTCTGGTGTTCCCCCTCTCATTCCCCCTGCTCTGGTGTTTCACCCTCTCATTTCCCCCTGCTCTGGTGTTTCCCCTCTCATCCCCCTGCTCTGGTGTTTCCCCTTTCATTTCCCCCTGCTGTGGTGTTTCACCCCTCTCTTCCCCCTGCTCTGGCGTTTCCCCTCTCATTCCCCCTGCTCTGGTGTTTCCCCCTCTCATTCCCCCTTCTCTGGTGTTTCCCCTCTCATTCCCCCTGCTCTGGTGTTTCCCCCTCTCATTCCCCCTGCTCTGGTGTTTCCCCTCTCATTCCCCCTGCTCTGGTGTTTCCCCTCTCATTCCTCCTGCTCTGGTGTTTCCCCCTCTCATTCCCCCTGCTCTGGTGTTTCCCCCTCTCATTCCCCCTGCTCTGGTGTTCCCCCTCTCATTCCCCCTGCTCTGGTGTTTCCCCTCTCATTCCTCTTGCTCTGGGTGTTCCCCCTCTCATTCCCCCTGCTCTGGTGTTCCCCCTCTCATTCCCCTGGCTCTGGTGTTCCCCCTCTCATTCCCCCTGCTCTGGTGTTTCCCCCTCTCATTCCCCCTGCTCTAGTGTTCCCCCCTCTCATTCCTCTTGCTCTGATGTTTCACCCTCTCATTTCCCCCTGCTCTGGCGTCCCCCTCTCATTCCCCCTGCTCTGGTGTTTCCCCCTCTCATTCCCCCTGCTCTGGTGTTTCCCCTTCTCATTCCCCCTGCTCTGCCCCCCTCTCATTCCCCCTGCTCTGGTGTTTCCCCTTCTCATTCCCCCTGCTCTGCGTCCCCCCTCTCATTCCCCCTGCTCTGGTGTTTCCCCTTCTCATTCCCCCTGCTCTGGTGTTTCCCCTTCTCATTCCCCCTGCTCTGGCGTCCCCCCTCTCATTCCCCCTGCTCTGGTGTTTCCCCTTCTCATTCCCCCCTGCTCTGGCGTTCCCCTCTCATTCCCCCTGCTCTGGTGTTTCCCCCTCTCATTCCCCCGCGCCGCGTCCCCCTCTCATTCCCCCTGCTCTGTTGTTTCCCCTCTCATTTCCCCCTGCTCTGGTGTTTCCCCCTCTCATTCCCTCTGCTCCGGTGTTTCCCCCTCTCATTCCCCCTGCTCTGGTGTTTCCCCCTCTCATTCCCCATACTCTGTTGTTTCCCCCTCTCATTTTCCATACTCTGGTGTTTCCCCTCTCATTCCCCCTACTCTGTTGTTTCCCCTCTCATTCCCGCTGCTCTGGTGTTTCCCCCTCTCATTCCCCCTGCTTTGGGGTTTCCCCTCTCATTCCCCCTGCTCTGGTGTTTCCCCCTCTCATTCCCCCTGCTCTGGTGCAGTATGAAGGTAAATGAAGTTGGGTTGTACCTCATTATTCACGTCGTCGACCAGCTGAATCCCTGCATACTGAAAACAGAAAAACAAACAAATTAATGTTGACAGGAAGCACAAGAACCTTCAAAATAAGAGCCTCAGTGTTGAAGACTTACTGCACCTAGAACCTTCAAAATAAGAGTCTGTGTTGAAGACTTACTGCGCTCTCGTCCAGCTTCTCTTTGACTCGTCTCTCCTCAAAGTCCTGCAGCAGCGTCTCCGTCAGACCTCTGAGGGGAGGGGGGGCCGAGGTGCCACGGGAGGGGAGGGGGAGGAGGGGAGGAGAAGGGCTGAGCGGTGACGAAGGAGATGGAGGGCAGACGGGCGGAGGGACGAGCATACTGAGAGGAAACACTGACGGTTTTATCTGGAACACAACGGGAAGGACACAGTCAATGACATCATCCATGACATCACAGCTGAAGACTTGACCTTTGAACTTGCACATTGGTAGGTCATCGGTAGGTCAGCGATACGTGAACTTTGACCTCAATAGCAGACTGTGATGGATTCTCTCTGCAGAGAATGAATTAGTTATCCGAAACAAACGGCAGCCTAAACAGTGTGCGTAACAAAAAGTCTAATATTTGAGAGAAAAAGTTGAATATATCAGATGTTTTTCCAAATATTTTCAAATAAAATGTTTGAGATTTTGAGACTATTTTGAGAAAGGAAGTTGAATACTTTGAGGAAAAAAAAGAGTTGAATACTTTGAAAATAAAAGTCAGATTATTAGATTATTATTATTTATAAGAATTCTGTATTTTAGAGAAACATCAGCCACGAAAACTTGAACAATTAGGAACCAGTTTTGGTTCTAAAACTCAAGGTTGCTTTGTAGTCTGGACGGCCCAAATGGAGAGCTGTGTTTGGATGCTGCCTGTCAGTCAAGGTTTTGGAAACCTAGCAGGAATGTGCTGCGTACAATCAGTTAAAACCTGAATGGACTCTGGTGTGGAAGCTGCTGGCTGTCTCATAAACAGCCGAGAGAATCAGTAACTTAACGAGAGGACGACCAAAGTCCTTCAGCTGCTTCAGCTGCTTCAGCTGCACGCTACGTAAATCAGTAACCAGTCAACAGATTGTTCTTGGGATTATATATCATGTATTATTTATTATGACTAGTATGGTCTTTATGAGGTTTAGGTGCAGCATCTGAGCCCAATGAACGTAACTTAAAGACTTTCCTCAGATCTGATGACTGTAGTCGGACTTCTTTAGCTGTAAGTTTCATCTTTAAGCTTTCTGAGTGTTATTTACTGTATGTATTATCTGATGATAAGTCTGTTATTTCCCTGTGGTCATATTTTGTGATTTGTTTCACCCTGCACTATCAGTTGATCTCATCTGAGTGTACACAGGTAATGGAGAACACCGGATTGGTCCAGCAGAGCTGATTGCTGTTTCCTGATTGGTCGCCTGGAGGACAGCAGCCATTTTAAGCCTCATCAGGCAGGAACTCAGACTCTCTCTTCACTCTGCCATTCCCAACATGTGCCTGTGTAAATCTGTGTCTTGTGTTCAAGTTGTTGTGAGTAGTGTAAACAGCCTTCAGTGAAAATGGTTGTTTTGAGCTCTTGGATTTGTTATCCTTAGCCATTTTGTTTTAGCTGTGAATACATTTTTCTTTGTCTTATATTGCTAGTAGCAGTTTGGTAGGAGTGAGAAGTCCTTTTTGCTTGTTCCCTTTTTCTCATGTTTTGTTATCAGAAGCCTAGGTTAGAGCTTTGTCTTTTCTTTACATCTTGTTTTGGTTTAGGAAAGTTTTAGGTTGTCTCTAGAGTTGTTTGTTGTGTGTGTGGGCCTCATCTCCGAATAAAATAGAAACTGCTACTTTGCAATTCTTTGTCCTGGCCATGTTTGGGAGTGGGAAGAGTGGGTGGGGCACACCTTATGTTGCATCCGGTTTACCCCTAAACATCAGGTGACAACATCACATGACCCCAGCTACAGAGCTCTGTGAGAATCAGCGGCCGTTGGTAGTTGAGTAACCCGAGAATAGGTGACTGTGAGCTGGGACACCGCGAGCTGCCGTTGGTTTGGCCGGAGATTAAGGTGAAGTTTAGGCACCAAAAAAGTGAGCGATATGTGACGACAACAGTTACGTTTTTTCTTTTTTTATTATTATTTTTGGGGCCTTTATTTTCATTGGACAGATGAAGACATGAAAGGGAAGAGAGAGGGGGATGACATGCAGTAAAGGGCCGGAGGTCGGAGTCGAACCCACGGCCGTTGCATTGAGGAGTTAACCTATATACGGTATATGGGTGTGCGCTCTACCAGGTGAGCTACCCATGCACCTAAAAAGTTTAAAAAAAACGTATTAAGTTTAGGAAAAAGATGGTGGTTTGGATTAAAACTCTCTCAAGGACCAAACACGTGTTTCCTGGGTGACAGTATGTTGTTTTCCCCAGGACATGAACATGAAGTTTGATTCCATTCTATTTTCAATTTGAATGCACAACTGTTTTTTAAGCAACAAATAAATAAGAATTCAATACATTACATCTATGTTATTTTGTTTTAGTTAGGAAAGTCTGGTGCCTTCAGTCTCTTCCACATGGTGGAAGGAAGGTATACAGTTTATTATTAATTCAACAACGGTATCGATCGGTATCGGCTATCGACCAACCTCATCTCACAGAACTCCATGAAATAAAAACGGCCCCTTAACTCAAAATCTGTTTCACGGAATCACAAAACATTCCGTGAAACTGCCCACCGAAGAACTCCATGAAATAAACACGGCCCCTTAAGTTAAGAAAAAAAGTTGTGGGAGGGCTTACGTTTCCATGACACATGAGAAAAATGGGATGGTTGGGTTCAGGAAAAACTTTCATACTACTCCCTACTGTAGTCACTCCTAATGCTACATCATCTTCTCATTGACTTTATATTGGCATTGTTTTATGTGGTGACCACACAGAATTATCACACATTCTGTGTGGTCACCACGTAATGTGGTGTTAACAGTTTGTGATCATTTCACGGAGTTCTATGAGACCAGGCTGCTATCGTCAGATACACAAAGCCCAGGCATTGGTATCGGGACTGAAAAAGTCAGATCAGTGCATCCTTAATAAATACGTGGAATATTTATGAAGTGTGCGAGTTCTTCATGAGAACAGCGTGACTCCATACCTGTGTTAGCAGACGGGTAGAACTGAGCGACGGCCATCTTGGTTGCCTGTTCCACGAGCGGTGCGGGAGAGAAGATCTGAGCGTCTGTTTCCTCCCTGTTCTCCCTCAGCTCCTTCAGCTCCCGCTCTCGCCTCAGAGACTCCTCGATCTCCTTCTCTATGAAATCTGGAGTGCCGGCTCCTCGAGACGTCAGCCCGGTGGACTCCAGGTTCTCCCGCCAGGATGGTGGAGGCGTGGCGGCCGGCAGATCACGCCAGCCGGGAGGTGTCGGGGGGGAGGAGGGAGATGATTGATGCTTTAGAAGGATTCTGCAAAGGAAAATAAGAACTAATTACTTTTAGTCATTATTTTACGTAGTGTAGGTAGTGTGTGCAAAGTGTGTGTGTGAATAACTGTGTGTGTGTGCGTGTGTGTGTGTGTGTGTATATATGTGTCTGTTGGTGCGTGTGTGTCTGTGTGTGTGTGTGTATGTGTGTCTGTGTGTGTGTTTGTGTGTGTCTGTGTGTGTGTGTGACTGTGTGTCTGTGTTTGATTGTGTATGTGTGTGTGTGTGTGTGTGTCTGTGTGTGTGTGAGACTGTGTCTGTGTGTGTATGTGTGTCTGTGTGTGTGTGTGTTGTGTGTGTGTGTGTGTGTGTGTGTGTGTGACTGTGTGTCTGTGTTTGATTGTGTATATGTGTGTGTGTGTGTGTGTCTGTGTGTGTGTCTGTGTGTGTGTGTGTGTGACTGTGTGTCTGTGTGTCTGTGTTTGATTGTGTATATGTGTGTGTGTGTGTGTGTCTGTGTGTCTGTGTGTGTGTGTCTGTCCTGTTCTTTCTGACCACGGTGGGACATCTGTAGCAGGAGAAGTTAACCCTCTACTTGATCTCATGGTGTTTATGGAGAAGGAGAACCAGGACATGAGTCGGGGGGTAATGCAACACTACCAAGCCACGGCCGAGCGACATGGTACATAACGCAGAACCATAATTTGGCCTTTACTTTGAGCTAACTATTTTAAGCGTTTCTCCAGTTCATCCAGGATGTTAATATTTGGGATACTAAAGGTTACCTGGTGGGTTGGTGTAGGCTGAAACCTGGAGCGTCCTGGACGTCTGAGTCCCTCTCGGAGAAGTCAGACGGAGCCGAACTCATCCAGCTGAGGCACGACTCGCTTTCTTCAGGGTGTCGATGAGGACAACACGGCAACGTGAAGACTTGGTCTCCAGACTCAGACTGGCATCTTTCTTCTGTCTTCTCGTCCTCGTCTGGTTGGTTTAACTCCATCTTGATGTCCTCCAGCTCCTGCTGAGGATCCAGACTGGGTCGTCCCTGTCAAGACCAACACATTCTCACTCCCATCTCGTAAAATACACTCGGTCAGGTGACCTTTGGTGTTGTTATTGAAGCTAAACGTCTCCTTTAGCGTCATATAACGTGCTTTATCTAAACATGCTTTGTCGGGACTAATGGCATCCCTTTTGATGCAGTTATGTTAAGGAAAAGGTTGTGGGTGAGCTTACGTTTCCATGACACATGGGAATAACGGGACGGTTAAAGAAGAAAGTGACTTTAGGAAATGTGCCACGCGGGACCCGATCCCCCGGTCTCCTGGGTGAAAGTCCTGTGTTTGACCCTTCCATCCCCCAAAACCAACCTCCCTATGAGGAATTTCGCCCCTACATACTACTCTCTAAACCCTGTGTAGCTGCTGCTCTCCCCGGTACGTTCTACAAATACGCTGAAGGACACTTTTTTCGTCGCTTCAGATGCTGACAGACACTGTGAGCCCTGAGGACTAGGGACTAAAGACTTAAAGGAACATGCCGACTTATTGGGAATTTAGCTTATTCACCGTAACCCCCAGAGTAATACATACCCTTCTCATCTCCGTGCGTGCTGTAAAGCTGTCTGACGGCTCCAGCGGCATCAGCCCATCACAGAACAGGCAGGTGAATGGTTCCAGTAATCCTACTGCTCCAAATAAGTGACAAAATAACACCAACATGTTCCTATTTACATGTTGTGATTTGTAGAGTCACAGCGTGTACAAAAACAACGTACATGAGACACAGCCATCTTCTAACCGTAAACAAACCGGGAACTATATTCTCAGGTGGAAGAATATAGTACTTAGGCGGTGATATCTTTCGCAGCAAGCCTGTCTGAGAATATAGTTCCCGGTTTGTTTACTGTTAGAAGATGGCTGTGACTATGATCTAAATCATAACATGTAAATAGGAGTTAACTTTGTCACTTTATCGAAAACCGGAGCAGTAGGCTAGTTGGAGCCAGTTACATTACATTACATTATTACATGTCATTTAGCTGACGCTTTTATCCAAAGCGACTTACAATTGGTATATATGTCAGAGGTTGCACGCCTCTGACATATATACGCCTGGATCTCCCACACCAAAGGCAAGTGTCATATCCACTGCGCCATCACCACCCCACCTGCAGGATGCTTAGCTGGGCTAAGCTAATGCTGGAGCCGTCAGACAGCGTAACAGTACGCACGGAGATGAGAAGGGTATGTATCGACTTGTCTTACTCTGGGGGTTACGGTGAATAAGCTAAATTCCCAATAAGTCGGTGTGTTCCTTTAACTGATCCCAGGTGCTGAGTGAGTGAGTGTGTGAGGCCACATGGGCTCAGATAGGTAGAAATGGGATAGGGACAGCACTTCACGAGATCACATGTTACCTTGGCGACATTTAATAACAAAGATGTTGCTGACACACAATTTTCATTTTAAGTTTGTTGCTTTCCAAACGGCCAAGGCACAGGAGATGGCTGCCTGATTCCAAATGTTTTCAAACGATTGTTTAACAAGCTGGACAACAGGCTGGTCTGTTCCGTGGCCGTGTGTCGTGCTGTTGTTTACCTTTTGTAATTTCCGGATTTCCCTTTGGTCTCCACTGTAAACGTCATTACGCTTTGAACTGTGGGTAATTCCCTTTCCGTGAGTCTGCATTGAGGCAGACTCACGGAAAGAGCTCGGTAAGTGTGTACTCAAACCCTCACGCCCTTTGAAATTCGACATTGGGACAACCCTAAGCCCTTACAAATTTTGCGAGAACACACACCAAAGTCCATGAGTCTGTGAGTCCGGATTTTGGGATTGTGCCACTGTGAGTCCCTACACCATGTGAGTCCCTACACCATGTGTGTTGCGGACTGGCCTGCACCAATTGGCAGGGACCCATGGCGTCACTATTGGACACTCTGGGTCGAGAGAGACAACTCTCTACTGTTGTCTCTCTACATACACCTCTCTACTGTTGTCTCTATAGCCTAGATACTACTCTCTACTGATGTCTCTCTACATACTACTCTCTACTGCTGTCTCTCTACATACTACTCTCTACTGTTGTCTCTCTACATACTACTCTCTACTGCTGTCTCTCTACATACTACTCTCTACCGCTGTCTCTCTACATACTACTCTCTACTGTTGTCTCTCTACATACTACTCTCTACTGCTGTCTCTCTACATACTACTCTCTACCGCTGTCTCTCTACATACACCTCTCTACTGTTGTCTCTATAGCCTAGATACTACTCTCTACTGCTGTCTCTCTACATACTACTCTCTACTGCTGTCTCTCTACATACTACTCTCTACTGTTGTCTCTCTACATACTACTCTCTACTGCTGTCTCTCTACATACTACTCTCTACCGCTGTCTCTCTACATACTACTCTCTACTGCTGTCTCTCTACATACTACTCTCTACTGTTGTCTCTCTACATACACCTCTCTACTGTTGTCTCTATAGCCTAGATACTACTCTCTACTGTTGTCTCTCTACATACTACTCTCTACTGCTGTCTCTCTACATACTACTCTCTACTGTTGTCTCTCTACATACTACTCTCTACTGCTGTCTCTCTACATACTACTCTCTACCGCTGTCTCTCTACATACTACTCTCTACTGCTGTCTCTCTACATACTACTCTCTACTGTTGTCTCTCTACATACACCTCTCTACTGTTGTCTCTCTTCATACTACTCTCTACTGCTGTCTCTCTTAATACCACATCATCTTACTGCTCTGCCCGGTGCGTTCCATAAAGGGTGATTTTTGCGTTGTATCTTACGCTGAGAGACACTGCATCAGTATTTTACAAGTTAGGAGTGAGACCTGGTTGTAGCCGTAGCTAGCTGTCAAATATGGCGGCCGTTCTGCACAAGCTCTACTCACATTGTTAGTTGATGGTCCCAGGATTCCTCCCTGGATCTCCTTCTGGATGATAAAGCTCACCCGACTCTTTTCTTTGGCCCTGATTGGCGCCAGTGGCGACTGGAAGTGTTTGGTTTTGATGACAGGTGCCAGCGGCGACTGCAACCGTTTGGTTTTGATCTCGACCATCTCCGCTCGGCTGTCGCTGAGCTTCAAACCTCGAGAGCGTCGCAGGTTCTCCTCACGCTCCTGAACTAACCGGATCTCCCTTTCTATCGGGGTCTCGTAGCTGCTCCGGTTCTCCTGCTGAGCGCCGTCATTGAACAAACCACTGTCATCGCCGCCGCTAACCTCCACAGACAGCTCCTCCAGGCCGGAGTCCAGGTCATCAAACACACTGCTCTGCTGGCTGAGAGTCTAAAGAAACATGCAAATACAGATTTACCTTATTAGGCATACATAGTGTATGTAATGTCTATGTAGTGTGCATGTAATGTATGTAATGTGTATGTAATGTGTATGAAGTGTGTATGTAGTGTATGTAATGTGTATGTAGTGCGTATGTAGTGTGTATGTAGTGTGTATGTAGTGTATGTAATGCGTATGTAGTGTATATGTAGTGTACATGTAGTGTATGTAATGTGTATGTAGTGTGTATGTAGTGTATGTAATGTTTATGTAATGTGTATGTAGTGTGTATGTAATGTGTATGTAGTGTGTATGTAGTGTATGTAGCGTGTGTAGTGTATGCAATGTGACGTCACCTTCACGCTGTGGAGCGTCTCCACTTCCTGTGATGATGACCTTTCCGACTCCAACAGCGGAGTGTTCAGACGTGTTCTGGAGGACCTCAGCGGGCCGGGCAGCGCCGTCAGACGGTCCCGCTCCATCTGAAGGAACTGTTGTCTCGCTGCGCTGAAGTTGATCTGCTCCTGGTCCACGGTCCCGGTCCCGGGCTCGTTCCCGGTCCGGGGCTCATCAGCGCCTGAGGGTTCTGGTCTGGAGCGAGCAGGACTGTAGCTTACGCTGAAACCTTAAAAAGAAAACAAAGAAGAATAATCCATTCAGCTTCTTATTTCTTATGCAAAACAGCTATTTTATGTATATTTGTTTCTGTATTTATTGGTTATTTCACTTTAATGTTTAACATGTTTGTGTTTGCGTACGTGCACATTCCACCTTACTGTAACTTCATTTGGCAATAAACCCTTTTCTGATTCTGATAACGACGAAGTATAAACTCAGTTATTAAAGTTTAACTTCCCTTCCTTACCCTTTGTACTGTCATACACTCCCATCTGTATAACCATATACAATTTCAGATATTGCATGTACTATTCAGACACACACACACACACACACACACAGACACACACACACAGTGAGACACACAAACACACACACAGACACACAGTGAGACACACACACACAGACACACACACACACACACAAACACAGTGAGACACACAATCACACACACACAGACACACACACAGTGAGACACACACACACACACATACACACACAGACACAAACAGACACACACACACACACAATCACACAGTGAGACATATGCACACACACATAAATACATACATACACTAGACACAAATATATTTACACACACAAATGCACATATATGCGCTAATATACATACTTATACATATACACTCACACATACATAACATCCTTTAAAATATAATAAAGTAAACCTTGGATAAGTTTATTGGGAGATCTGCTCAGATCCAGGCTCTCCAGCGCGCTCCACTGATATTTCAACGTCAGGCTCTTCTTCGGGGCTTGGCTGCGAATGATCTCATGTCGAAGCTGCTTTTCTTCTACTTCGCGAATCGCTTCGGTTCCGTTCTTCGGATCCACTTGGTACTGCGAGTCTCCGTTGCTGTCTGCGAACAGACTCTCCGGCTTCCTGCCGCTGGCGTAGGTCTGTAGTTTGATTCCTTTATCTTCCTTCAGGGTGGCGAGCTGCGCCTGTCGCTGCGGCGACACCATCCAGGCTTCGTTCAGCTCGGCCTCGGGACTCACCGGATCCTCCACGAACGAGTAGAATCCGCAGTGAGAGCCCGAGCTGCTGCTGGGAGTGCTGGGGCTGCTGGGACCCCACTCGCTGGGGCTGCTGGGACGCCACTCCTCGCTGGCGTCACCTCCCTGCTGCAACACCGCGACCTGCCGGGCCTGAACCACCACGTCACCCGAACCCGCGCCCTGCTGGGAGGAGACCAGGGTTAGTTACTCAAACTAGAAGACTAGAAAATTAACTCTAAAAACTAAACTTAACCATCTCAAACCATCTCAAACTAAACTAAACTAAACTAAATTAACTATAAACTAACTCAAACTAAACTAAACCATCTCAAACTAACTCAAACTAAACTAAACTAAACTAAATTAACTATAAACTAACTCAAACTAAACTAAACCATCTCAAACTAAACTAAATTAACTATAAACTAACTAAACTAAACTAAACCATCTCAAACTAACTCAAACTAAACTAAACTAAATTAACTATAAACTAACTCAAACTAAACTAAACCATCTCAAACTAACTCAAACTAAACTAAATTAACTATAAACTAACTCAAACTAAACTAAACCATTTCAAACTAACTCAAACTAAACTAAACTAAATTAACTTTAAACTAACTCAAACTAAACTAAATTAACTTTAAACTAACTCAAACTAAACTAAATTAACTATAAACTAACTCAAACTAAACTAAACCATCTCAAACTAACTCAAACTAAACTAAACTAAACTAAATGAACTATAAACTATCTCAAACTAAACTAAACCATCTCAAACTAACTCAAACTAAACTAAACTAAACTAAACTAACTATAAACTAACTCAAACTAAACTAAACTAAATTAACTATAAACTAACTCAAACTAAACTAAACCATCTCAAACTAACTCAAACTAAACTAAATTAACTATAAACTAACTCAAACTAAACTAAACCATTTCAAACTAACTCAAACTAAACTAAACTAAATTAACTTCAAACTAACTCAAACTAAACTAAATTAACTTTAAACTAACTCAAACTAAACTAAATTAACTATAAACTAACTCAAACTAAACTAAACCATCTCAAACTAACTCAAACTAAACTAAACTAAACTAAATGAACTATAAACTATCTCAAACTAAACTAAACCATCTCAAACTAACTCAAACTAAACTAAACTAAACTAACTATAAACTAACTCAAACTAAACTAAACTAAATTAACTATAAACTAACTCAAACTAAACTAAACCATCTCAAACTAAACTAAACTAAATTAACTATAAACTAACTCAAACTAAACTAAACTAAACTAAACTAAACTAAATTAACTATAAACTAACTCAAACTAAACTAAACTAAACTAAACTAAACTAAACTAAACTAAACTAAATTAACTATAAACTAACTCAAACTAAACTAAACCATCTCAAACTAAACTAAACTAACTCTAAAAACTAACTCAAACTAAAGTAACTGACCTGGGAGGAGACGACCACGGAGGAGAAACTTCGTGCGATGGAGATGTTGTCATAGGTGAAAACCAGATCGTCGGGGCCGGTGGAGTCGCTCGGTGCCGGGCCGGCGATGGAGCGCAGGTCGGAGGGCTGCAGCAGCGGGGAGAGAGGCTTCAACACCCAGCGCCGCGGGACGCTGTCCATGGCTGCAGGGGGCTCTGCTTGGGGCCCTGCAGGGGGATCTGCTGTGGGGGTGGTGGGGGGCCCTTTGGAGCCAGGGGTAGGTGGAGGTTCAGATGGAGGAAGACTCTGAACCGATGTTTGGGAACTGTGAGGATTCAGAGGATCCGGTCGGACGGCTGCAGACAGTCTCTGAAACAAAAGAAGGGACAGGTCGGTTAGAGGACTCTAGTCAACAGATAATATAATAAAACTAGAAAATTACGCAAGAAATTACTTAGTACTTGGTGCACATCCCCAAAACACTGGCTAACAGTACATCTGCTGTTTGACACGTCCTGCAGTAAAGAGTCTCCATCATAGGAGGAGTTTGTGTGTCAAAAATATATATTTAATGATGATTATACCTCTGAAGTTCCTTCTTTAATTCAACATTTTTGGCTTGTGGTGTCAATGATATGAAACACAGAGTAGGTAACAAAAAGGGAACTGTGTGAGTCCTTTCATTGTTTCTATCAGCAGTTGGTATGAACAGAGCCAAAAGTTTAGGTTCTGTGGACTCCATAGTTACATGTCTGCGACCGGCACAAAATGTCCTACATTTTGACCAACCACAATGTATGAAGAGTGAAAATTGTAGGGGAGAGAGCAATTTTTTTGGGAAAATTTCAGAGAATTGTACTACAGCTCCCCCCTCTGTTCTCCACTCTAACTCTCAACATTCTGGCCCCATACACACACATTGGAAAATCTGAAACGGTCTGAAAAGTGGACGATACATAAACTGTGATTTGGTAGGAACCCTGTTTGATATCAGATATCTTTGATATCTTTATTGGGCCCATTCAGCTCGATAAGGACAAAGTCTGCTCTTCGGTTTAAATTTTTAATTAAGAATGACGATACAGTATGGCCCCAAAGAGGGGTTGTTTTGAGCTATGTAAAGCGATTTCTAGAGGATTGCCCATTAAAGTCTATAGGAAATTTTGTGCCGTTTTTTGCTGATTTCGTGAAAACTGTGTGGCAAATCTGTTAGAAAAGTCATAGAACACCATTCCCGGTCATTACACACGTTTTGATGTATTTTGTCTGCATGTGTTGGCAACACTCCGTGACTAGTAGCGGTACAAAATGTGGTGGAATAATAATAATAAGTATGCAGGATAATAGTCATTATAATAATATTATTATAATTATTATTTTTAGAAAACTTTACAAACTCCACATTACAAAGTGCTTCACAAAACAATAAAACATAATATTCTTAAAACAACAAATTAAAACCCGTAGAGTGTAGGTAAGAGAATAAAAATAAAAATGTAAAAAAATAAAAGACAAGTTCAAAGAACGTTCAAGCTCAATTATAATCAGGAAAGTCTCTCCAGAAGAACTTTCCAGGATAAACTTCCTCTCTGAGGGTTTCTGTTCTCAAACTCCTCTTCAGGAAGCAACAAGAGAGCTACACACTGAACATGTCAAGTTCTGAAGAAGATGTGGATGATACAATAAGTCAGGTCTGCACGGTTCTTTCAGGGAATGATTGTAAAGATTTGGTTTAGGACATTTCCTCTAACTGGGACGTTTTGGGAGCGATCGGTGGGATTGCTGAGACTATTTAGCAGAGCCACCGTCGCTGTCACACACACACACACACACAGACACACACAGTCACACATACACACAAACACACACATGTTGTTAGATCTAAAACTAGACAATCTATCATGTCAGGATGTATAAAGCTCCAAAGTTAGGAACATAAAACGTTTCTGGGTCCTGCAGCAAAGTTACACACTCTTGACACTGAGAGACAATCAGCTGTCTGTTAGAGATGTTAGCTAGCATACCATTAGCAGGGTAGCATTAATTCAGACAGTGTGTCTGTGTGTGAGTGATAAACTGCCCCACCTGCAGTCTGACTCTGCTGATAAGAAACCAATGTAACCCTACAAGACTAATGTTCAGCAGCAGTTAGTGTCCACTAAAAGTTCTGAGAGACTCAGATTATTATTCTAAGTGTCTGACAACATTATGGAAAGGATCCCTGCAGAGATAGACCTTTTAGTTAAAGAGTAAAATCCTTTTAGTTTAACATGAAACAGCCCCGAAAATCCCCATCACCAAACCCACCAGACTCCATGTAAATAATCAGGACTTTTAGAGTGTATAGAGCCAGCATATTTCCACCAGACTCCATGTTAATAATCAGGATTTTTAGCGTGTATAGAGCCAGCATATTTCTACCAGACTCCATGTTAATAATCAGGATTTTTAGCGTGTATAGAGCCAGCATATTTCCACCAGACTCCATGTAAATAATCAGTACTTTTAGCATGTATAGAGCCAGCATATTTCCACCAGACTCCATGTAAATAATCAGGACTTTTAGCTTGTATAGAGCCAGCATATCTCCACCAGACTCCATGTAAATAGTCAGGACTTTTAGCGTGTATAGAGCCAGCATATCTCCACATGTAAATGGGTGAATTAAGGGTTTATTTCAACCAAACCAGAGTGGTGATTGTTGGAATAGTGGAAAGATGAACCAAGATGGCTTTTGATAGTTTTATTTAGTATCTGTCCACTTTCAATGAAGTGTGTTTTGCGATGAAAAAAGTCCTGATTATTTACATGGAGTCTGGTAAGACACAGGGACAGTCTGCGATATCAGGATCATGTGATGAACTCTGCAGCAGCTGTTTTATGTTTTACAAGAATTTGAATTAAAATGTGAGGTTAAAAAACATTTATTTAGTATTTTAAGTGATTTTTGTTCCAGTTAAATTTTAAACATATTTTACTGTTAAAAACTTTAAAATCGACAAAAAAGTTATCTTCATGTTTTTGAAGATGTTGGAGTTAGTGTCATTATTAAAGATCAATTATTTATTATTTAGATTATTATTTGAGTTTTTAAAGCTGATTTTCTCACCTTAGATCAGTTTCCAGTCGGCAGCAAAAACTCTGACAGACTGAAAAATAACTCAAGTGACAAAGTTCAGCTGCTATCATCCAATCAGAGACTCCGCCCACTCTGACACTCTCTCTACACACACACACACACACACACACACACACACACACACACAACTATATATATTAATTAAATAATATTTTATAGTCTCTCACACGCTCGTTAAACTAGCTCCTTATGTGCTCTACCAATGCAAGTACAAAAATAAATGGACATAAAACCCCTACTCAACAGTCAACAAAGTCTCACGACATTGCAGAGTAGTTCATCTTACAATGCAGTAGGTGGCTCTAAAGTAAAGATATGTTAGACAATTACATTTTTCTCCTGTGTCTTCGAATTCATAACTTTGTTTAAATCACTTTTTTGCAGCTTTTTTCCACACCTGATATACAAAGATAACCAACATAGAACAACAAAACCAAAATAATTTACCAACATGTATTCAGGAAACTTATAGTATTTTATTGATTCATCATTTCATTTTTATCAACTTATTCATTTTTGTAGTATATATTTACATTTAGACACACAGCATATACATGTATGAAATATGCAACATCTGTGTCAAAATGTAAGACAAATCCAAGCTTGCAATAGTTAAATATAAACAAATAAGAACACACCCATACAATATAGTGAGATACCATGAATTGTGCGTAGCATTACACCCCTATGTTCAACATACAGTCCCTCCTGGATTTCGCAGCCTTTTTTTGAAGTTGTTGCGGGCCAAAATGCCTGATTTCGTGGGACTTTTTGTAAAAGAAATGCGATAAAAGTTTCAATGTCTTTTGTATGTTTGTTGCAATGAAGTTGCAAGATACAGTGAAAGTTGCAAAACAAGATCTTTAAAAATAAAAAGGAAACTTTTTTTGGGGAGAATTAAATAACTCTGGGCTGAATTTTCCTAGTAACCAAAAAGGCTCAGGATGCTGCAAATGTTGGTATAATATGAAAATGGCTGGTGTGTTTAAGACAAAAAATTATTTAATCAAATTTGAACATATGTGTCAGTGGCTTGTTGATCTTTACATTGTTAGTTAATTTCCTATCCTGGCCTCTCTATCCTGGTTTGTTTGTGTGTGGCTCTCAGAGTACACGTGGGTCTGCTGGGACTGGTTGAAATTGCAGGAAACTTTAGGTTATTGGTCAAATTGGCGGAAAAGTTGCAGTGATTGGTCAAAATTGCGAGTTACTATTTTTTTTAGTAGGTGGAGTTTTAGTTGTGGTAGGGGGAGTTTTAGTTGTGGTAGGTGGAGTTTTAGTTGTGGTAGGGGGAGTAGTGGTTGTGGTAGGTGGCGTTTTAGTCGTGGTAGGGGGAGTTGTGGATGTGGTAGGTGGAGTTTTAGTTGTGGTAGGTGGAGTAGTAGTTGTGGTAAGTGGAGAAGTAGTTGGGGTAAGTGGAGTTGCTGTTGTTTCAGGGGGAGTTGTAGTTGTGTCAGGAGGAGTTGTGGTTGTTTCAGGAGGAGTTGTGGTTGTGTCAGGGAGAGCTGTAGTTGTGTCAGGGGGAGTTGTGGTTGTGTCAGGGAGAGTTGTAGTTGTGTCAGGGGGAGTTACTGTTGTGTCAGGGGAAGTTGCTGTTGTGTCAGGGGGAGTTGTAGTTGTGTCAGGGAGAGTTGTAGTTGAGTCAGGGGGAGTTGTAGTTGTGTCAGGGGAAGTTGTAGTTGTGTCAGGAGGAGTTGTGGTTGTGTCAGGGGGAGTTGTAGTTGGGTCAGGGAGAGTTGTAGTTGTGTCAGGGAGAGTTGTAGTTGTGTCAGAGGGAGTTGTGGTTGTTTCAGGGGGAGTTGTAGTTGTGTCAGGGGGAGTTGCTGTTGTGTCAGGGGGAGTTGTGGTTGTGTCAGGGAGAGTTGTAGTTGTGTCAGGGGGAGTTGCTGTTGTTTCAGGGGGAATTGTAGTTGTGTCAGCGGGAGTTGTCGTTGTGTCAGGGGGAGTTGTAGTTGTGTCAGTGGGAGTTGCTGTTGTGTCAGGGGGAGTTGTAGTTGTGTCAGGGGGAGTTGTAGTTGTGTCAGGGGGAGTTGCTGTTGTGTCAGGGGGAGTTGTAGTTGTGTCAGGGGGAGTTGTAGTTGTGTCAGGGGGAGTTGTAGTTGTGTCAGTGGGAGTTGCTGTTGTGTCAGGGGGAGTTGTAGTTGTGTCAGAGGGAGTTGTCGTTGTGTCAGTGGGAGTTGCTGTTGTGTCAGGGGGAGTTGCTGTTGTGTCAGGGAGAGTTTGTGTCAGTGGGAGTTGTCGTTGTGTCAGGGGGAGTTGTAGTTGTGTCAGAGGAGTTGTAGTTGTGTCAGAGGGAGTTGTAGTTGTGTCAGGGGGAGTTGTAGTTGTGTCAGTGGGAGTTACTGTTGTTTCAGGGAGAGTTTGTGTCAGTGGGAGTTGTCGTTGTGTCAGGGGGAGTTGTAGTTGTGTCAGGGGGAGTTGTAGTTGTTTCAGCGGGAGTTGTAGTTGTGTCAGGGGCAGTTGTAGTTGTGTCAGTGGGAGTTGCTGTTGTGTAAGGGGAGTTGTAGTTTTGTCAGAGGGAGTTGTAGTTGTTTCAGGGGGAGTTGCTGTTGTGTCAGGGAGAGTTGCAGTTGTGTCAGAGGGAGTTGCTGTTGTGTCAGGGGGAGTTGTAGTTGTGTCAGGGGGAGTTGTAGTTGTGTCAGAGGGAGTTGTAGTTGTGTCAGTGGGAGTTGGTGTTGTGTCAGGGGGAGTTGCTGTTGTGTCAGGGAGAGTTGTAGTTTTGTCAGGGGGAGTTGTAGTTGTGTCAGAGGGAGTTGTAGTTGTGTCAGTGGGAGTTGGTGTTGTGTCAGGGGGAGTTGTGGTTGTGTCAGGGAGAGTTACTGTTGTGTCAGGGGAAGTTGCTGTTGTGTCAGGGGGAGTTGTAGTTGTGTCAGGGGGAGTTGTAGTTGTGTCAGGGGGAGTTGTAGTTGTGTCAGGGGGAGCTGTAGTTGTGTCAGGGGAAGTTGTAGTTGTGTCAGAAGGAGTTGTGGTTGTGTCAGGGAGAGTTGTAGTTGTGTCAGGGAGAGTTGTAGTTGTGTCAGGGGGAGTTGTAGTTGTGTCAGTGGGAGTTGGTGTTGTGTCAGGGGGAGTTGTGGTTGTGTCAGGGAGAGTTGTAGTTGTGTCAGGGGGAGTTGTAGTTGTGTCAGGGGGAGTTGTAGTTGTGTCAGGGGAGTTGTAGTTGTGTCAGGGAGAGTTGTAGTTGTGTCAGGGGGAGTTGTAGTTGTGTCAGGGGGAGTTGTAGTTGTGTCAGAAGAGTTGTGGTTGTGTCAGGGAGAGTTGTAGTTGTGTCAGGGAGAGTTGTAGTTGTGTCCCGGGAGTTGTCGTTGTGTCAGGGAGTTGTAGTTGTGTCAGTGGGAGTTGCTGTTTTGTCAGGGGAGTTGTAGTTGTGTCAGAGGAGTTTGTAGTTGTTGTCAGGGGGAGTTGTAGTTGTGTCAGTGGGAGTTGCTGTTGTGTCAGGGGGAGTTGTAGTTGTGTCAGTGGGAGTTGCTGTTGTGTCAGGGGAGTTTGTAGTTGTGTCAGAGGGAGTTGTACGTTGTGTCAGGGAGTTGTTAGTTGTGTCAGAGGAGTTGTGCGTTGTGTCAGGGAGTTGTAGTTGTGTCAGTAGAAGTTGCTGTTGTTGTCAGAGAGTTGCTATTTGTGTCAGGGGAGTTGTAGTTGTGTCAGGGCAGTTGTAGTTGTGTCAAGAGGAGTTGTAGTTGTGTCAGGGAGTTGTAGTTGTATCCAGAGGGAGTTGTAGTTGTGTCAGGAGTTGTAGTTGTGTCAGAGGAGTTGTAGTTGTTTTCAGGAGTTGACTGTTGTGTCAGGAGAGTTGCAGTTGTGTCAGAGGAGTTGCTGTTGTGTCAGGGAGTTGTAGTTGTGTCAGTGGGAGTTGCTGTTGTGTCAGGGAGAGTTGTAGTTGTTTCAGGAGTTGTAGTTGTTTCAGAGGGAGTTGTGGTTTGTTTCAGGGGAGTTGTAGTTGTTTCCAAGGGGAGTTGCTTTTGTGTCAAGGAGAGTTATAGTTGTCCAGGGAGTTGCTGTTGTGTCAAGGAGAGTTGTAGTTGTGTCAGAGAGTTGTAGTTGTGTCAGGGGAGTTGCTGTTGTGTCAAGGAGAGTTTAGTTGTGTCAGGGAGAGTTGTTAGTTGTGTCAGAGGAGTTGTAGTTGTGTCCAGGGAGTTGCTGTTGTGTCAAAGGAGAGTTGTAGTTTTGTCAGGGGGGTTGTAGTTGTGTCAGAGGGAGTTGTAGTTGTGTCAGTGGGAGTTGGTGTTGTGTCAGGAGAGTTGTGGTTGTGTCAGGAAGAGTTGTAGTTCTGTCAGGAGGAGTTGCTGTTTGTTTTCAGGGAGTTGTAGTTGTGTCACGGGAGTTGTAGTTGTGTGTGTGTCAGGGGAGTTGCTGTTGTTTCAGGGGGAGTTGTAGTTGTGTCAGCGGGAGTTGTCGTTGTGTCAGGGGGAGTTGTAGTTGTGTCAGGGGGAGTTGTAGTTTTCTCAGGGGGAGTTGTAGTTGTTTCAGGGGGAGTTGCTGATGTGTCAGGGAGAGTTGTAGTTTTGTCAGGGGGAGTTGTAGTTGTGTCAGGGGGAGTTGTAGTTGTGTCAGTGGGAGTTGGTGTTGTGTCAGGGGGAGTTGTGGTTGTGTCAGGGAGAGTTACTGTTGTGTCAGGGGAAGTTGCTGTTGTGTCAGGGGGAGTTGCTGTTGTGTCAGGGAGAGTTGTAGTTTTGTCAGGGGGAGTTGTAGTTGTGTCAGGGGGAGTTGTAGTTGTGTCAGTGGGAGTTGGTGTTGTGTCAGGGAGTTGTGGTTGTGTCAGGGGGAGTTGTAGTTGTGTCAGTGGGAGTTGGTGTTGTGTCAGGGGGAGTTGTAGTTGTGTCAGTGGGAGTTGCTGTTGTGTCAGGGGGAGTTGTAGTTGTGTCAGAGGGAGTTGTAGTTGTGTCAGGGGGAGTTACTGTTGTGTCAGGGGAAGTTGCTGTTGTTTCAGGGGGAGTTGTAGTTGTGTCAGGGAGAGTTGTAGTTGTGTCAGGGGGAGTTGTAGTTGTGTCAGGGGAAGTTGTAGTTGTGTCAGGAGGAGTTGTGGTTGTGTCAGGGAGAGTTGTAGTTGTGTCAGGGAGAGTTATGTTGTATCAGAGTTTGTAGTTGTGTCAGTGGGAGTTGGTGTTGTGTCAGAGTTGTGGTTGTGTCAGGGAGTTGCTGTTTGTTTCAGGAGTTGTAGTTGTGTCAAGCAGGAGTTGTTACGTTGTGTCAGGGAGTTGTATTGTTCAGTGGGAGTTGCTGTTGTTGTCAGGGGAGTTGTAGTTGTGTCAGAGGGGAGTTGTAGTTGTGTCAGAGGAGTTGCTGTTGTGTGTCAGGGGAGTTGTAGTTGTGTCCGGAGTTGTAGTTGTGCTAGGAGTTGTAGTTGTGTCAGGGGAGTTGTAGTTGTGTCAAGAGGAGTTGTAGTTGTGTCAGAGGGGCTATGCGTTGTGTAGAGAGTTGTAGTTGTGTCAGAGGAGTTGTCGTTGCGTCAGGGGAGTTATGGTGTGTGTCAGAGGAGTTGTCGTTGTGTCAGGGGAGTTGTAGTTGTGTCAGTGGAAGTTGCTGTTGTGTAAGGGAGTTTGTAGTGTGTGTCAATTAGGGTATGTGTTGTTTCAGGGAGAGTTGTAGTTGTGTCAGTGGGAGTTGTGCGTTGTGTCAGAGGAGTTGTAGTTGTTCCAGCAGGAGTTGTAGTTGTGTCCCAGGGGCAGTTGTAGTTGTGTCAGAGGGAGTTGTAGTTGTGTCAGGGGAGTTGTAGTTTTGTCAGAGGGGAGTTGTAGTTGTTTCAGGAGTAGTTGCTGTTGTGTCAAGGGAGAGTTGCAGTTGTGTCAAGAGGAGTTGCTGTTGTGTCAGGGGAGTTGTGGTTGTTTCAAGGGAGTTGCTGTTGTGTCAGGGGAGTTGTAGTTGTGTCCAAGTAGGAGTTACTGTTTTGTTTCAAGAGTTGTGGTTGTTTCAGGAGTTGTAGTTGTTTCAGAGGTAGTTGCTGTGTGTGTCAGGGAGTTGCTGTTGTTTCAGGGGAGTTACTGTTGTGTCAAGGAGAGTTGTAGTTGTTTCAGGAGTTGTAGTTGTTTCAGAGGGAGTTGTGGTTGTTTCAGGGGAGTTGTAGTTGTTTCAGGGAGTTGCTGTTGTGTCAGGGAGAGTTGTAGTTGTGTCAGGAGTTGCTGTTGTGTCAGGAGAGTTGTAGTTGTGTCCAGGAGTTGTAGATGTTTTAAGTGGGAGTTTGTAGTTGTGTCAGGGGCAGTTGTAATTGTGTCAGAGGAGTTGTAGTTGTGTCCAGAGTTGTTAGTAGTTGTGTCAGGGGAGTTGCTGTTGTGTCAAGAGAGTTGTAGTTTTGTCAGGGGAGTTTGTAGTTGTGTCCAGAGGAGTTTGTAGTTGTGTCAAGTGGGAGTTGGTGTTGTGTCAGGGGAGTTTGTTGGTTGTGACAGGGGGAGTTGCTGTTGTGTCAGGAGAGTTGTAGTTGTGTCAGGGGAGTTGCTGTTATTGTTTCAGAGTTGCTATTTGTGTCAGGGAGAGTTGTAGTTGTGTCAGGAGTTGTATGTTGTGTCAGGGAGTTATGGTTGTATCTCCAGAGTTGTAGTTGTTTCAAGCGGGGAGTTGTAGTTGTGTCAGGGGCAGTTGTAATTGTGTCAGAGGGAGTTGTAGTTGTGTCAGGGGGAGTTGTAGTTGTGTCAGGGGGAGTTGCTGTTGTGTCAAGGAGAGTTGTAGTTTTGTCAGGGGGAGTTGTAGTTGTGTCAGAGGGAGTTGTAGTTGTGTCAGTGGGAGTTGTTGTTGTGTCAGGGAGAGTTGTAGTTGTTTCAGGGGGAGTTGTAGTTGTTTCAGAGGGAGTTGTGGTTGTTTCAGGGGGAGTTGTAGTTGTTTCAGGGGGAGTTGCTGTTGTGTCAGGGAGAGTTGTAGTTGTGTCAGGGGGAGTTGTAGTTGTTTCAGCGGGAGTTGTAGTTGTGTCAGGGGCAGTTGTAATTGTGTCAGGGGGAGTTGTAGTTGTGTCAGGGGGAGTTGTAGTTGTGTCAGGGGGAGTTGCTGTTGTGTCAAGGAGAGTTGTAGTTTTGTCAGGGGGAGTTGTAGTTGTGTCAGAGGGAGTTGTAGTTGTGTCAGTGGGAGTTGGTGTTGTGTCAGGGGGAGTTGTGGTTGTGTCAGGGGGAGTTGCTGTTGTGTCAGGGGAGAGTTGTAGTTGTGTCAGGGGAGTTGCTGTTGTTTCAGGGGGAGTTGCTGTTGTGTCAGGGAGAGTTGTAGTTGTGTCAGGGGGAGTTGCTGTTGTGTCAGAGAGAGTTGTAGTTGTGTCAGGGGGAGTTGTAGTTGTTTCAGCGGGAGTTGTAGTTGTGTCAGGGGCAGTTGTAATTGTGTCAGAGGGAGTTGTAGTTGTGTCAGGGAGTTGTAGTTGTGTCAGGGGAGTTGCTGTTGTGTGTCAAGGAGAGTTGTAGTTTTGTCAGGGGAGTTATAGTTGTGTGTCAGAGGGGAGTTGTAGTTGTGTCAGTGGGAGTTGGTGTTGTGTCAGGGAGTTGTGGTTGTGTCAGGGGAGTTGCTGTTGTGTCAGAGAGTTGTAGTTGTGTCAGGGGGTGTGCTGTTGTTTCAGGGGAGTTGTGGTTGTGTCATCAGGAGTTGTCGTTGTGTCAGGGAGTTGTAGTTGTGTCAGAGGGAGTTGTAGTTGTCTCAGGGGAGTTGTAGTTGTTTCAGGGGAGTTGCTGTTGTGTCAGGGAGAGTTATGTAGTTTTGTCAGGGGAGTTGTAGTTGTGTCAGGGGAGTTTGTAGTTGTGTCAGGGGAGTTGCTGTTGTGTCAGGGAGAGTTGTTGTTTGTGTCAGAGGAGTTGTAGTTGTGTCAGAGGGAGTTGTAGTTGTGTCAAGGGAGTTGCTGTTGTGTCAGAGGAGAGTTGTAGTTTTGTCAGGGGAGTTGTAGTTGTTTCAGGGGAGTTGTAGTTGTGTCAATTAGGAGTTGCTGTTGTGTCAGGGAGAGTTGTAGTTTTGTCAGGGAGTTGTAGTTGTGTCAGAGGAGTTGTAGTTTTGTCAGCAGGAGTTGTGGTTGTGTCAGGGGAGTTGTAGTTGTGTCAGAGGGAGATGTAGTTGTCTCAGGGTTGTGGTTGTGTCACAGGAGTTGCTGTTGTGTCAGGGGGAGTTGTGGTTGTTTCAGGGGGAGTTGTAGTTGTGTCAAGGGGAGTTGTAGTTGTGTCAGTGGGAGTTGGAGTTGTGTCAGGGGGAGTTGTAGTTGTGTCAGGGGGAGTTGTAGTTGTGTCAGAGGGAGTTGTCGTGTTGTCAGGGAGTTGTAGTTGTGTCAGAGGAGTATGTCGTTGTGTCAGAGGTTGTAGTTGTGTCAGAGGGAGTTGTCGTTGTGTCAGGGGAGTTGTAGTTGTGTCAGTGGGAAGTTGCTATTTGTGTCAAGGGAGTTGTAGTTGTGTCAGTTAGGGAGTTTGTCGTTGTGTCAGGGGAGTTACTGTTGTTTCAGGGAGAGTTGTAGTTGTGTCAGTGGGAGTTGTCCGTTGTGTCAGGGGAGTTTGTAGTTTTGTCAGAGGAGTTGTAGTTGTTTCAGCCAGGAGTTTTGTAGTTGTGTCAGGGGGCAGTTGTAGGTTGTGTCAGAGGAGTTTATGTAGTTGTGTCAGGGGAGTTGTAGTTTTGTCAGAGGGAGTTGTAGTTGTTTCAGGGAGAGTTGCAGTTGTGTCAGAGGGAGTTGCTGTTGTGTCAGGGGGAGTTGTTGTTGTGTCAGGGGGAGTGGTCGTTGTGTCAGGGGTAGTTGCTGTTGTTTCAAGGGGAGTTGCTGTTGTGTCAGGAGGAGTTGTAGTTGTGTCAGTGGGAGTTACTGTTGTTTCAGGGGGAGTTGTGGTTGTTTCAGGGGGAGTTGTAGTTGTTTCAGGGGGAGTTGCTGATGTGTCAGGGGGAGTTGCTGTTGTTTCAGGGGGAGTTGCTGTTGTGTCAGGGGAGAGTTGTAGTTGTTTCAGGCGGAGTTGTAGTTGTGTCAGAGGGAGTTGTAGTTGTCTCAGGGGGAGTTGTAGTTGTTTCAGGGGGAGTTGCTGTTGTGTCAGGGAGAGTTGTAGTTTTGTCAGGGGGAGTTGTAGTTGTGTCAGGGGGAGTTGTAGTTGTGTCAGGGGGAGTTGCTGTTGTGTCAGGGAGAGTTGTTGTTGTGTCAGAGGGAGTTGTAGTTGTGTCAGAGGGAGTTGTAGTTGTGTCAGGGGGAGTTGCTGTTGTGTCAGGGGGAGTTGTAGTTTTGTCAGGGGGAGTTGTAGTTGTTTCAGGGGGAGTTGTAGTTGTGTCAGTGGGAGTTGCTGTTGTGTCAGGGAGAGTTGTAGTTTTGTCAGGGGGAGTTGTAGTTGTGTCAGAGGGAGTTGTAGTTTTGTCAGCGGGAGTTGTGGTTGTGTCAGGGGGAGTTGTAGTTGTGTCAGAGGGAGTTGTAGTTGTCTCAGGGGGAGTTGTAGTTGTGTCAGAGGGAGTTGCTGTTGTGTCAGGGGGAGTTGTGGTTGTTTCAGGGGGAGTTGTAGTTGTGTCAAGGGGAGTTGTAGTTGTGTCAGTGGGAGTTGGTGTTGTGTCAGGGGGAGTTGTAGTTGTGTCAGGGGGAGTTGTAGTTGTGTCAGAGGAGTTGTCGTGTTGTCAGGGGGAGTTGTAGTTGTGTCAGGGGGAGTTGTCGTTGTGTCAGGGGGAGTTGTAGTTGTGTCAGAGGGAGTTGTCGTTGTGTCAGGGGGAGTTGTAGTTGTGTCAGTGGAAGTTGCTGTTGTGTCAGGGGGAGTTGTAGTTGTGTCAGTGGGAGTTGTCGTTGTGTCAGGGGGAGTTACTGTTGTTTCAGGGAGAGTTGTAGTTGTGTCAGTGGGAGTTGTCGTTGTGTCAGGGGGAGTTGTAGTTTTGTCAGAGGGAGTTGTAGTTGTTTCAGCGGGAGTTGTAGTTGTGTCAGGGGCAGTTGTAGTTGTGTCAGAGGGAGTTGTAGTTGTGTCAGGGGGAGTTGTAGTTTTGTCAGAGGGAGTTGTAGTTGTTTCAGGGAGAGTTGCAGTTGTGTCAGAGGGAGTTGCTGTTGTGTCAGGGGGAGTTGTTGTTGTGTCAGTGGGACTGGTCGTTGTGTCAGGGGGAGTTGCTGTTGTTTCAAGGGGAGTTGCTGTTGTGTCAGGAGGAGTTGTAGTTGTGTCAGTGGGAGTTACTGTTGTTTCAGGGGGAGTTGTGGTTGTTTCAGGGGGAGTTGTAGTTGTTTCAGGGGGAGTTGCTGTTGTGTCAGGGGGAGTTGCTGTTGTTTCAGGGGGAGTTGCTGTTGTGTCAGGGAGAGTTGTAGTTGTTTCAGGGGGAGCTGTAGTTGTTTCAGGGGGAGTTGCTATTGTGTCAGGGAGAGTTGTAGTTGTGTCAGGGGGAGTTGCTGTTGTGTCAGGGAGAGTTGTAGTTGTGTCAGGGGAGTTGTAGTTGTGTCAGGGGGAGTTGCTGTTGTGTCAGGGAGAGTTGTAGTTGTGTCAGGGGGAGTTGTAGTTGTGTCAGGGGGAGTTGTAGTTGTGTCAGGGGGAGTTGCTGTTGTGTCAAGGAGAGTTGTAGTTTTGTCAGGGGGAGTTGTTGTTGTGTCAGAGGGAGTTTTAGTTGTGTCAGTGGGAGTTGGTGTTGTGTCAGGGGAGTTGTGGTTGTGTCAGGGAGAGTTGTAGTTGTGTCAGGGGAGTTGCTGTTGTTTCAGGGGAGGTTGTAGTTTGTGTCAGCAGGAGTTGTCGTTGTGTCAGGGGAGTTGTAGTTGTGTCCAGAGGGAGTTGTAGTTGTTTCAGGGGAGTTGCTGTTGTGTCAGGGGAGTTGTAGTTGTGTCCAGGGGGAGTTGTAGTTGTGTCAGGGGAGTTGCTGTTGTGTGTCAGGGGAGAGTTGTAGTTGTGGCAAGAGAGTTGTAGTTGTTGTCAGAGGGAGTTGTAGTTGTGTCAGAGGAGTTGTAGTTGTGTCAGGGGAGTTGCTTGTTGTGTCAGGGAGAGTTGTAGTTTTGTCAGGGGAGTTGTAGTTGTTTTCAGGGGAGTTGTAGTTGTGTCAGGGGAGTTGCTTGTTGTGTCAGGAGAGTTGTAGTTTTGTCAGGGGAGTTGTAGTTGTGTCAGAGGAGTTGTAGTTTTGTCAGCCCAGGAGTTGTCGTTGTGTCCAGAGAGTTGTAGTTGTGTCAGAGGGAGTTGTAGTTGTGTCAGAGGGAGTTGTAGTTGTCTCAGGGGGAGTTGTAGTTGTGTCAGAGGGAGTTGTAGTTGTCTCAGGGGGAGTTGCTGTTGTGTCAGGGGGAGTTGTGGTTGTTTCAGGGGGAGTTGTAGTTGTGTCAAGGGGAGTTGTAGTTGTGTCAGTGGGAGTTGGTGTTGTTTCAGGGGGAGTTGTAGTTGTGTCAGGGGGAGTTGGTGTTGTATCAAGGGGAGTTGTGGTTGTGTCAGGGGGAGTTGGTGTTGTGTCAGGGGGAGTTGTGGTTGTGTCAGGGAGAGTTACTGTTGTGTCAGGGGAAGTTGCTGTTGTGTCAGAGGGAGTTGCAGTTGTGTCAGAGGGAGTTGTAGTTGTGTCAGTGGGAGTTGTAGTTTTGTCAGAGGGAGTTGTAGTTGTTTCAGGGGGAGTTGCTGTTGTGTCAGGGAGAGTTGCAGTTGTGTCAGAGGGAGTTGCTGTTGTGTCAGGGGGAGTTGTGGTTGTTTCAGGGGGAGTTGTTGTTGTTTCAAGGGGAGTTGCTGTTGTGTCAGGGGGAGTTGTAGTTGTGTCAGTGGGAGTTACTGTTGTTTCAGGGGGAGTTGTGGTTGTTTCAGGGGGAGTTGTTGTTGTTTCAGGGGGAGTTGCTGTTGTGTCAGGGGAGTTGCTGTTGTTTCAGGGAGAGTTGCTGTTGTGTCAGGGAGAGTTGTAGTTGTTTCAGGGGGAGTTGTAGTTGTTTCAGCGGGAGTTGTGGTTGTTTCAGGGGGAGTTGTAGTTGTTTCAGGGGGAGTTGCTGTTGTGTCAGGGAGAGTTGTAGTTGTGTCAGGGGGAGTTGCTGTTGTGTCAGGGGGAGTTGTAGTTGTGTCAGGGGGAGTTGTAGTTGTGTCAGGGGGAGTTGCTGTTGTGTCAGGGGGAGTTGTAGTTGTGTCAGGGGGAGTTGTAGTTGTGTCAGGGGGAGTTGTAGTTGTGTCAGGGGGAGTTGCTGTTGTGTCAGGGAGAGTTGTAGTTTTGTCAGGGGGAGTTGTAGTTGTGTCAGGGGGAGTTGTAGTTGTGTCAGTGGGAGTTGTGTCAGGGGAGTTGTGTGTTGTTTCAGGGGAGTTGTTAGTTGTGTCAGCCGGGAGTTGTACGTTGTGTCCAGGAGTTGTAGTTGTGTCAGAGGAGTTGTAGTTGTCTCAGGGGGAGTTGTAGTTGTTTCAGGGGGAGTTGCTGTTGTGTCAGGGGGAGTTGTAGTTTTGTCAGGGGGAGTTGTAGTTGTGACAGGGGGAGTTGTAGTTGTGTCAGGGGGAGTTGCTGTTGTGTCAGGGAGAGTTGTAGTTGTGTCAGAGGGAGTTGTAGTTGTGTCAGGGGAGTTGCTGTTGTGTCAGGGAGAGTTGTAGTTTTGTCAGGGGGAGTTGTAGTTGTTTCAGGGGGAGTTGTAGTTGTGTCAGGGGGAGTTGCTGTTGTGTCAGGGAGAGTTGTAGTTTTGTCAGGGGGAGTTGTAGTTGTGTCAGAGGGAGTTGTAGTTTTGTCAGCGGGAGTTGTCGTTGTGTCAGGGGGAGTTGTAGTTGTGTCAGATGGAGTTGTAGTTGTCTCAGGGGGAGTTGTAGTTGTGTCAGAGGGAGTTGCTGTTGTGTCAGGGGGAGTTGTGGTTGTTTCAGGGGGAGTTGTAGTTGTGTCAAGGGGAGTTGTAGTTGTGTCAGTGGGAGTTGGTGTTGTTTCAGGGGGAGTTGTAGTTGTGTCAGAGGGAGTTGCTGTTGTGTCAAGGGGAGTTGTAGTTGTGTCAGTGGGAGTTGGTGTTGTATCAAGGGGAGTTGTGGTTGTGTCAGGGGGAGTTGTAGTTGTGTCAGGGAGAGTTGTAGTTGTGTCAGGGGGTGTTGTAGTTGTGTCAGTGGGAGTTACTGTTGTTTCAGGGGGAGTTGCTGTTGTGTCAGGGGAGTTGTAGTTGTGTCAGTGGGAGTTGCTGTTGTGTCAGGGGGAGTTGTAGTTGTGTCAGGGGGAGTTGTAGTTGTGTCAGAGGGAGTTGTAGTTGTGTCAGGGGGAGTTGTAGTTGTGTCAGAGGGAGTTGTAGTTGTGTCAGGGGGAGTTGTAGTTGTGTCAGGGGAGTTGTGGTTGTTTCAGGGGGAGTTGTAGTTGTGTGGGGGGAGTTGTGGTTGTTTCAGGGGGAGTTGTAGTTTTTTCAGGGGGAGTTGTAGTTGTGTGAGGGGGAGTTGTGGTTGTTTTAGGGAGAGTTGTAGTTGTGTCAGAGGGAGTTGCTGTTGTGTCAGGGGGAGTTGTAGTTGTTTCAGCGGGAGTTGTAGTTGTGTCAGGGGGAGTTGTAGTTGTGTCAGGGGAGTTGTAGTTGTGTCAGGGGGAGTTGTAGTTGTGTCAGAGGGAGTTGTGGTTGTTTCAGGGGGAGTTGTAGTTGTGTCAGGGGAGTTGTAGTTGTGTCAGGGGGAGTTGTAGTTATGTCAGTGGGAGTTGCTGTTGTTTCAGGGGGAGTTGTAGTTGTGTCAGAGGGAGTTGTAGTTGTGTCAGGGGGAGTTGTAGTTGTGTCAGAGCGAGTTGTTGTTTCAGGGGGAGTAGTAGTTGCATCAGGGGGAGTTGCTGTGGTTTCAAGGGGAGTTGTAGTTGTGTCAGGGGGAGTTGCTGTTGTTTCAGGGGGAGTTGTAGTTGTGTCAGGGGGAGTTGTAGTTGTGTCAAGGGGAGTTGTAGTTGTGTCAGGTGGAGATGTATTTGTAGTAGGTGGAGTTGTTGTTGTGGTAGGTGGAGTTTTAGTTGTGGTAGGTGGAGTTGTACTTGTGGTAGGTGAAGTTTTAGTTGCGGTAGTTGTGATAGGTAGAGTTCTAGTTGTGGTAGGTGTAGTTCTAGTTGTGGTAGGTGGAGTTTTAGTTGTGGTGGTAGTAGATGGATTTACAGGATAGTCACAGCAGCTGCATTTTTGGTTAAAGACCAGACTTGATGGGCAGTATTGGAGGTAGGTTCTTCCATCCCAACAATTGTAAAAAGAATGTGGGTCGGAAGGGTTGGTGTATTGCCCATTGCTCTTTTCATTACAGAAGTTATCAATTGAAGTTTGCGGCATAGTCACAGCAGTAGTTGTGGTAGTGGGAGTTTTAGTTGTCGTAGTTGTGGTAGGTGGAGTTGTTGTTGTGGTAGGTGGAGTTTTAGTTCTAGTTGTGGTAGGTGAAGTTCTAGTTGTGGTAGGTGGAGTTTTAGTTCTAGTTGTGGTAGGTGGAGTTTTAGTTGTGGTAGTTGTGGTAGGTGGAGTTTTAGTTGTGGTGGTTGTAGATGGAGTTACAGGATAGTCACAGCAGCTGCATTTGTGGTTAAAGACCAGACTTGATGGGCAGTATTGGAGGTAGGTTCTTCCATCCCAACAATTGTAAAAAGAATGTGGGTCGGCAGGGTTGGTGTATTGCCCATTTCTCTTCCCATTACAGAAGTCATCAATTGTAGTTTGCGGGATAGTCACAGCAGTAGTTGTGGTAGGTGGAGTTTTATTTGTGGTAGTTGGAGTTGTAGTTTTAGTAGGTGGAGTTGTGGTGGTGGTAGGTGGAGTTGTAGTTGTAGTTGTGGTAGGTGGAGGTACAGGATAGTCACAGCAGTTGCATTTTTGGTTAAAGACCAGACTTGATGGGCAGTATTGGAGGTAGGTTCTTCCATCCCAACAATTGTAAAAAGAATGTGAGTCGGCAGGGTTGGTGTATTGCCCATTGCTCTTTCCATTACAGAAGTTATCAATTGGAGTTTTCAGCATAGTCACAGCAGTAGTTGTTTTGGTGGTAGGTGGAGTTGTAGTTGTGGTAGGTGGAGTTACAGGATAGTCACAGCAGCTGCATTTTTGGTTAAAGACCAGACTTGATGGGCAGTATTGGAGGTAGGTTCTTCTATCCCAACAATTGTAAAAAGAATATGGGTCGTCAGGGTTGGTGTATTGCCCATTTCTCTTTCCATTACAGAAGTTTGGCGGCACTGCAGCTGTATCCGTGAGGCCAGGATAACCTTAGGAATCAGATCACAGAGTCATATTGTATTAATTGTTCTTTAATCCTCCTTGATCATCATTTAATAGCCTTGCTGAGATTTCTAAACAGAAAGAGTATACATTTGCAATCTGCATAATAATGTGTAACAAAGTCATTAAGATGTGATTACATTAATATGGATGACATTAAATTAAATACACACACACTGCATGACAGGATAATATATCATATTTTGAATATTGGTTACCAAGAACCAGAAGATTTTGCAGGTGGCTGAACAAATGAGTTGCCCTTTTTACATAATTGCCCACCTTTATTTATCTGCTAGTGCTATTGGTTATGTGTGAATAATTTTATGAACTTACCTAAGCTGGCGATGATCAAACAGAGACCTTCAAAGTGACAGACTGGTTATTATTTGGTTAAAAAAACAAAGCATAGTAGATCACTTTACTTAAATTAATGGTAATGGTGACACTGTTTTCTGTAAAGAGCTGAAATAAATGCAAATTTTCATAAGCACCACAACCCAAAAGCCACTGTAATCTCAAAGAGATAAAAAATTTGTAAATAAAACAAAAACTATCTGCATGGCTAGATACCACTCAAGGTAAGTGAGAAAATATGCATTACAATAACTTGTCCAGTGGGCCTTACTTGCAGTTAGAGTGAGTTTGCACATGTTGCCACTGTGTAGATAAGCAGAAATAAAATGATTTGTATTACAGAAAAATATAAACATGACTCAAAAACAAATCCTCACTCTAAATCAATATTGTTCATATTATGAACAACACTTTTGCCACACAAATTGCATTTCATGTGAGAAAACTGCACATCTTTCCTGTTCAAAATAGTCTTAGAAAGTAAGTCAGTTTCATATTATGTGATGTGTCTACCAGTGCCACTTAGCACTTAGCACTTGGCACAGTTTGTGGGTTTACCTAGTATTGGAACGCTTATTTTCATACACATTACATTGACAGCTGATGTGTTTTTGAATTTAAGACATAGGCAGGAGTACTTGATGTAGTCTGCACCTAACTTAAACAATACTACATGTTGTCCAAGATAAACACTGAAGTTCTTCATACCACAAGCTTTTTGCAGATGATTTCTTTTGTAAAAGAAATGTTCCATTGCAGGATAGTTATTACTCAGCATAGTTTAAGTATCTTCTTTACCCAAATCAATTTTAAAGTAAAGTCACAATCTTGGCACAAAACCACAACTGTACAATCACATAGTCAGACCCAAGCTTCCGAAATTATACCATTTTACAGTACCAATTATATTTTACCTTTATCAGGATGGTGGTTAAAGATTCAATCAGGGATTAAACAGCACCTGTAATCATTAAAGAATACAATCAAAAATTTGATAGATAAAAACATGAATTAAAACAATATCAAAAGTATAGGGCGCATAAGGACATGGTGCTCAGATTAGGAGGGATTTAACTGAACTGGTTGATTACTGTGTGATTATAATCAATACAGTTTGATTAATGAATTGCCTGCATCATGTAAAAAACCCTGTTATGACTGAAAATGATCACATGTACATTATTGGGACCAAAAAAAAAAAAACAGTCACACACCGCAAATCGTCACGAATGAAAAGGGAACTCCCTGCTGAGTTCAATGATACCTCACACAAGCCTACCTTAAACGGGTCACCAGTTATGAAAGGGGGCGTGGCTTAAGCATAGGGGGTGGGCCAAACCATCAACAATTAAAAAGGAACTCTCTGCTGAGTTCAATGATACCTCACACAAGACTCTACCTTAAACGGTTCAAATGTTATTAAAGGGGGCGTGGCCTGAGAAATGGGGCGTGGTTAAAGTATAGGGGGTGGCTCAGTATCACATGTAGATGTAAATCGGATGATGTTTGTCATATAAGGCGCATTTCCTGATGCCAGCGGGGGCGCTATGACCAAAACTAAATATTGGCCTGTGGGTGTCCTCAGGCATGGACCCTTGTCAATCGTGAGAAATTTCGGGCAGATACGACAACGTACACTCAAGTTACAACAACTTCTTTGTTCATCGCTAAACACTAAAAATGGCCCCTGATGCCACGCCCACAGCGTTTAACAAAAAGTTTTTCTTTTAATAACTTTTCATCTTTAAGGTGTTGAGATGGTACAGATCAAGTTTCATCGGATGAAATTTCTAGGAGGAGTTAGTTACACCCACTTCCTGTTTCAATGGCGAAACTCACAAAATGGTCGCCATGATACAGAGGTGTACCAAGTTTTGTTAGTCTACGTTAAACATACTGCAGGGGCTCAATTTTATTAACTTTGTAGGGGGCGCTAGCGAGCCATTTTTGTGAGCCTATTCCCGAAACCCTTAAAATATGTACATTTTCACGAGACCTGATGCGACCACCAATTTTGGTGAGTTTTTTGATATGTTAAGCCCCTCAAAAAGGCAATTAATTTGCTGGGAAAATAATTCCTTCAGTTCCAATAAGGCCTTCGCCGCTGTCGCCACTCGGGCCCTAATAACATTAGAAAGCTACAACAAAATAAAAACAGAAAAATTCAGCACAGTGCCTGCTAGTTCACTCCCCCCCCCCTAAAATGTGTTTAATATATAGCCAGTTAGAGATTGAGCAGGTAGGCTATAGCAATACACATAGCAAAGAATAAAGCATTCATATAAAATGTAGTTTGTCAAAATCAGAGTAAAAGGGATACTTACAAATATAGTGGTGAAAGAAGCATATCGTGCCTGATGGATGTCTGATGGATGTCTGAGCAGTTTTTAGGGATAGACAGCTGAGGTAGCTGTTAAATAGAGGGTGGATAATTACTCCAAGTTCCTGTAGTTCCTGTTATTCCTGGCCAGGTGCTGATATAATTCCGTCAATTAACAAATATTTTAAGATGTGTTTAATTACACTAAATTGACAGCATGTGGCAGTCAACTAGGGAGGGGTAATTTCTGCATTGTTGCATGGAATTGCTGCAATTTCCTAATTATACTCTGTAACTTGTTACAAAAGGGCTGAGTCACCTCATGTCATGTCCTTGTGACGTTAATTTCAAATTGTATTTGCAAAAATAGCATGG
This sequence comes from Perca fluviatilis, assembly GCF_010015445.1. Classification (NCBI taxonomy): domain Eukaryota; kingdom Metazoa; phylum Chordata; class Actinopteri; order Perciformes; family Percidae; genus Perca; species Perca fluviatilis. Next base: position 1,105,891 of record NC_053120.1, read on the forward strand.
TACCACCATATTTAAATCTCTGTCTGTTAAGAAGGTTATGTTTTGGGGGACCCTGCAGTCATCATTACTAATGTTACCTAGAGACTGAGTCAGACCACTTACAAAAACTTGAACTTGATAGATTAAGCAAAGTATGTAGCTAATGTATCTAGGTCAATACAACACAGCGGCCTAACTTTGTTTTTTTTCCAACAAAGTTTTACACACACACACACACACACACACAGACACACACAGACACAAACACACACACACATACACACAAACACACACACACAGAGACACAAACACACACACATACACACAAACACAAACATACACATACACACACACACACACACACACACACACAAACACACATACACACACAAACACACAAGCAAGCATGTCAATCCTACATGTTGCCAAAAAATACACTGAATGCCTTTTGTCATGGGGTGTGTGTTGCTAAGCAGCCAAGGAAGTGCAGTGACGAGTTAGAACTAGGGTTGGGTACCGTTTGGATTTTTACAATTCCGAACCGGTACTTTTAAAACGATTTCGATTCCTAACCGATTATTGAAAAACTGAAAAATGACATCAAAGAAATGCTCTTTAAGGGAGTTTTTTTTTTTTTTTATTGAAAATGATTTAAATTTAACAATATATTAACATTTTAAAGTGCTTAAATATATAATAAGTAAACCTAAGTCACCTAACACATAACTACAATAATTTAACAAATAACAGTTGCACCATTAACAAGTAACAACAAAATAAATGTTGAGTTGGTATGCCAACCAGCTTCAAACTTTAGCAGATCTTTAGCAGAAAAATGACCATATTTGCCTTCTCTGGCAAGATAGGACGTCTCTCCTGACTTATGGGATGTCCTGAACAGGAGAAAACTCTCTCAGATAGTGTCCCAGAGGCCTGTATACACAGGGAGGAGTCTGATAGGGCAGACCCCCCACCACCAGGCTACAGGCTCTGGTCTTGAACGCTAGACTAGCAGAGCAAGTGTGATATGTTTACTAGTGACAACGTGCAGTGAATGGTTAATATGCTTTTACGTCTGTTTTGGTGAGCCCAGAGGGGAGATATGGTATTTTAAAAGTAGCCTACATTTACGGTAGCTAGCTAACGGTAGACTACAGAGAAAGGGGGATATTTTTACGTCCGTTTCGGAGCGTGTATAAAAAGCCGTCTATCAGCAGCAATTGTAGAGTTCATGGCGGAGAATAGCGCCGACTCACGCTTCACACCGCGAGCGGGCACGTGGCCACTCGGCAGAAAAGGGAGAAAGAAAAATAGAGTCTGCCGCTGTCTGGAGCGACAGAGGGAAAATATTTCAGTCGGAACCGAAATGAGGAACCAAAATTTGCGTTCTAATCCGGTCTGAATACTACCGTTTGCGTAGGAACCGGTTCCATAGTGGAACCAGGTTTCGGTACCCAGAACACAGTATGAAGTGAATACATGGAGTATGTGGTATGTGTTGACACTCCATGGGTAAAAGTATCAAAAAGTTGCAGTAGGTTTTAACTGTCTTACCAAATTTAATGTTGCAATCTAATTAGTGGTTACCTGACCCTTCTGCTGTATCTCTCTTTCATTTTTCTTCTTTTGTTTCCCTTGCCAGCCTCCAGTATTGGCACACCTTACAGGGCGTTGACTGTTTAGCAGCTGAAAAGCAGAGCAAAGGTGCAGCAGGTGTGACAAATATGCCAAATGGAATCAAAATTTATTCTGCATAATGGGTGTGATGCAGAACATATCTATGTAATTTATGGCATTCCTGTTTGAAGTTAGCATGCAATTTATTGTTCCCTGCCTTGTCGATGAAATTAAGTAGTGTCAATTAAATGGGCACACACACACACACACACACACACACACACACACAGACACACACACACACACACAAACACACACACACAAACACAAATGAGTACACACACATAGACACACATACACACACACAGGCAAACACACAGGCACGCACACACATGCAAACACCATAAACCTACACATAACAGGTTGTATACACACGCCACACAGTACACCACACAGCACACACACAACAACAGCCTGGCACACACACACATTATCACACAACACCAGTTTCCTGCCCCATGTCCACAGCTCCAGTGTCCTGCCCCATGTCCACAGCTCCAGTGTCCTGCCCCATGTCCACAGCTCCAGTGTCCTGCCACATGTCCACAGCTCCAGTGACCTGCCCCATGTCCACAGCTCCAGTGACCTGCCCCATATCCACAGCTCCAGAGTCCTGTCCCATGTCCACAGCTCCAGTGACCTGCCCCATGTCCACAGCTCCAGTGACCTGTCCCATGTCCACAGCTCCAGTGTCCTGCCCCATGTCCACAGCTCCAGTGACCTGTCCCATGTCCACAGCTCCAGTGTCCTTCCACATGTCCACAGCTCCAGTGACCTGCCCCATGTACACAGCTCCAGTGTCCTGCCCCATGTCCAAAGCGCCAGTGACCTGTCCCATGTCCACAGCTCCAGTGTCCTGCCACATGTCCACAGCTCCAGTGACCTGCCCCATGTCCACAGCTCCAGTGTCCTGCCCCATGTCCACAGCTCCAGTGACCTGCCCCATGTCCACAGCTCCAGTGACCTGCCCCATGTCCACAGCTCCAGTGACCTGCCCCATGTCCACAGCTCCAGTGTCCTGCCACATGTCCACAGCTCCAGTGACCTGCCCCATGTCCACAGCTCCAGTGTCCTGCCCCATGTCCACAGCTCCAGTGACCTGCCCCATG